>NW_008600173.1:0-5142 GCF_000691845.1 Merops nubicus
AGGTTGGCTTGTGCCCACCCCTCCAGAAGCTGGAGGGCAACTCGCCCTGTTTAACCCCTGCTGCCCATAGGCTGCTTCAGCCCCTCCTGCACTTTGCACCCCCCTCCAGCAGCCCCCGAGGCACGGAGGCTCCCAGGGAAGCAGAAGCTGTGGTGAATAAAGGCTTCACAGCAGCTGTTTGCCTCACCCCAGCAGTGCTGAGTGGATCACACTGGATCCCTGCATACCTCTAGGATGGTCAAAGGTCCACCATGGTCCCTGCAGCATCTTCTACTCACACCTCCAGCCTGGATGGTGCCCAGTGGCTGCTCCCCACCGTGCTCAGGCATTGGTGGTCTGGCAGATGTCCTTGCACCCAAACCTGGACGATGAAGGGGTATTACAAAGGGAGCCTGGGGACAAATCAGCCTATGCCATATGGGGCAGTTTGTGCTGGGTTCTTGCTCCTCTGGTTCAGTACTGCCACCCCAGCCCACACTCCACAGGAAGCATCCCTGGAGGAGGGTGTCTTTCCTGCAGGAGGCCAAGATCCACCTGAGACCATGGCAGGACAGACATGGAGGTGTCCACATCTGGCACTGCAGGTGCTCTGTGTCCATCCTGGCACGCAGGTGGGTGCAGGTGCCTCTCTACACATGCCTTAGAGGGTGGGAGGCTGCATGCAACTGACTCCCCAAGCTGCTTGCAGGTATTGTTCTCCTCCAGGCGTGTGCTCCTGGCTGTGTGTGCTCTCTGCAGGGAGAACCCTTCATCAAAAGGCCAAACTTCACAGGGGTCTGTGGGTGGTCTGGACTCCCTCAGCCACCCCTTCAGTCACCCCCTCAGCCTTTCTGCTGCAGCTCCAGCTCCCCACAGACCTGCACAGCCCACAGTGGAGCCAGAGGTCTACAGGATGGGGTGAAGCCATGAGCAGGATTTTTCTGTGTCTGATACCAGGGGAGCTTGTGCCTCAATGGTCCCGAGGTTTGGGTGATGTATTAAGAGTAAATAAGGCATGGAAGAGCACAGACATGGCACGAGCAGTGGCATCAGGCCAGCAGAGGCTGTTAGGCATGCTGGGGCTGCACTCACAGCATGAGCAGTGTCAGGTTGAAGCCCCAGCAAGCGGTCCAAAGAAGAAAAGAGGCAGGTCAACCTTGAAGCATGGCTTGAGATCATGCAGGTGTCTCTGGAGGACAAAAGGCAAGACACAGGTACAGCTGGTGCCTGCTGCACACTGTTCTCTGGGCCCTTTGCTAGGCAGGGGGATGAGAGTTTGGCTGTTTCCTGGAGGGATGAATCCCAGGAGACTTGAGGGACTGTTAGCACAGGATCTCCTTGGCTGTACCTCAAGATGCTCTGCCAGGTGGTGGCTGGTCCAGGCTGTGCCACCCTGAGCACAGCTCTCCACCAGTGGCACCCTCCAATTGGTGCTTACTTTGCAGGTGACTAATGGCAAGTGCCCAGGTGACAGGGCTAGTGTTGGTCCCTGAGGGCAAGCTAAGCTGGGGATGCAGCTCTGAGTGCCAGAGCTCTGCTGCAGGACTGGTGCTGAGTCCTGGGGGCATGGCACGGAGCTGGGAGAGCCTGGCAGGGAGCTCAGAGCAGCTGGAGCTGGGTCTGGCACCTTCGCTGTTTCCTTCTCCCTAGATGTTATTCCTGTTCCAGTATTGCCAGCTCCTGGGTGAGAAGAGTTTAAGGAAACCCCAGCTTGACGTTGAGACCAGATTTAGATCTTGTGGCTGCTGAAGGAAGCCTCCTCCAGGGCATCTTCTAGCACTGAGCACTGTCTGGAGCAGGTTACCAAGCTGATGGGCATCTTGTTCAGTCCTGCTCAGCCAGGCTGCTCACAGCCACAGGGTTCAGGCAGGGCTCACAGCCCCATGCTGGGAAAAGCAGCGGGTGAAAGTGCCCGAGTGATGCACCCCAGTGTGTGCAGAGCACGCCCCAGCCACCCTGCAGCACTCCAGCCAGGGCTTGGGGAGATCCTCAGGGCAAGCAAAGCAGTGAAGCAGAGGAGGGCAGCCCTGGGAGCTGACCCTGCCCGTCGCTCCCACCTCTCCAGCTCCTGGGCTGTGCTTGGAGCAGCTTTGGGAGCACAGGAGTGAGCCAGGGACGCTCCCCAGCCCCGCTCCTCAGCACTGCACCAGCTGCCAGGGGCCCAGCCGGGTGTTGGGGTGAGCCAAGGGCTGAGCCCCACTGCTGCCTTCCTCCCTAAACCCAGCACTGGCCACGGGCACCATGCTGCACCGGGCCACTGGCCCAGGCGTTGCACAATGGGCAGGGATGAGCCCTGGCACCTGCTTCCCAGCCACCAGCTCTGGGGAACCAGCCTGGACCCTCAGCAGCCCCTGCCTCTCCTCCTGCCCAGGGGTGCTGGGAGCTTGGAGCAGCCTGTTCCAAGCCTTGGGGACCTCCTGGGGTGCTTGCAGCCAGCCCAGTGGCCTGTGCCACGAGTCCTGGTGTCACGTAGACGGGTGGCAGCACTGTCCTGGCACGCTGCCACGGGAGCTGGTTTCCATGTCAGGGAACTGCATCACTTCAGAGCAAGCAGGGAGGAGCTGAAGTCCTCCCTGACGTGACCTTGGCCCAGCCTGCTCTTGCTGGAGGTGGGGAAATGTGTGGAGATGGCCTCGGGGGTCTCCAGCCACCAGTCCTGGCCTGGCCCCCAGCGATGGAGGAGAGGTGGGGCGAGCTGAGCTCTGCTCCCAGGGACAGGGTGCTTTCAGAGAGGCAGAGCCAAGCCCTCCAGGCAGAGCAGGCACCGTGACTGCTTTTTTCTTCTCCATGCCTTGCCTTTGCTCTGTACTTGAGCATTTCAACCTCCCAGCAGCTTGGGCTGGCCCTGGGTGACATCCTGGGGGTACCTGGGAGGAGTGTGCTGTCGAGCCAGGCTCCCCAGGGAGGCTGTGGAGTCTCCTCCCTTAGAGACTTTTCAGACTGCCCTAGGGTAGTTGGTCCTGTTCTGGCAGGGCGTCTGGACTCGATGGTCTCTGGAGGTCCCTTCAACCCCTGACATCCTGTGATTCTGTGACCCTTGGCCAGGTGGGGAACCCACCCCCAGCCCCCTCTGGGAAGCTGTCCTGGGGACACGGGTGTAGCATGGGGAGTGCTCAGCCCTGGAGAGGATGTGACTGACGTGTCCACCCTCTCACAGGCTGCTGGTAAACCGAGTCAGCTGCCTCCTACTCACGAGACCTTCTACCACGGGCGGGGAAACTGAGGCAGGGTAGAGGTTGTGACTCACACCCATCCTCAGGCAGTGCTGTGGAGGAGCCAGGACCCCGTGCCATGCTGCGCTGGGGGCAGGAGAAGGGGACCCCCCCGGGGCCATCCTGCAGGGGAGAGGAGAGGCTGGGGGAGCAGGGGCAGAGAAAGGAGCTGGGGCAGAGAAAGGAGCAGGGGCAGAGAAAGGAGCAGCCCGGAGCAGGGTGTGACCCAGCTGCAGCAGGGGGTGAGGCTCAGGCTCTGCCAAGCCCGGCCTTTCGCAACGTGTTTACGGGGAGCTGGGCAACCTGTGCCTCCCAGGATGGGCAGCACATCCTCAGCCCCAACCTGCTCGCCAGGCTCGGCCGGGCAGAGGAGGGACCGTGTCCCCACCCTGGCTTTGCTGGCTCCCCGTGGGGAGCTGCCTGAGGAGGCTCCAGCCGGGGCTCTGCTCCAGCTACTGCTGGCATCCTGCCCCTGCCCCTGCCCCTGCCTGGGGAGGGAGGGGTGCACCATGCACCGTGCACCACGCCAAGCTTGGGAATCAGCCTCCCAGGGCAGTCAAAAACCACCAAGTGCATCAAAACGTGGCCCCAGCCCACGGGGAGGTGGTGGCACATCAGAGTATTTATATTTACATGAGGTCATCCCAGGGAGAGACAGAAATTCCCCTGCTTTCCTCACTCCGTTGGCTAACTTATGTCCTGACCAGCTGGCCACCTTCTGCCAGCCACCAGGTTACACCTCCCGGGTGGACAGAGCACACAGAGGGACGGGCAAGTCCCTTTTAGTGGATGGTTTTCGAGCAAAATGAGCTGTTTGGAAAAATTTCCCTGGAGGAAAGCCAAGGACAACAGATCTCAATGACCTTTTGTTTCATTTTAGCTTCTTGTGGAGTTTGAGACCAGAAATGCTGGTCAGAAGCAGAAACACCAACATTTCTTTCCACAACGAGCTGGAAAGGACATGTCAGGTGGTGGCCCACCTCCCTGCTTTCTCCTGGAGGTGAACTTGGCTTTGCTGTTGCAGCACAGCCAGGGAGGAACACCCAACAGGAAGGGTCACCAGTGCTCCCTGTCACTGGGAACACCACGGGCAGAGCACCTGGCACATGGGAACCAGCAGAAATGAGGCCCTGGTGCCATCAGTGGAGACCTCACGTGCTTCCAGCAGGTCCATGCTGATCCCTGGCACAGGGAGTACGGGGCACTGCAGAGCAAAGCCACTTTCTGCCCCATCCGGCTGCCCCCTGCCCAGCCAGGACCCTTTGCCACATTCTGCAGACAGACTTTTCTCACCAGTCAACCTCAAAACGCAGCTCCCCCGTTTGAGCTTGGCCCTGGGGGAGGTTGGGCCCTCCAGAAACACCAGGATGTGTGGGCTCATCCCCCACTGCCTTCTCTGCTGGCTTTGTTTCCACCCCGTGGTTCACGTCGGCGCCCGGCGCCAGCGGCTGGGAAGGGACCTGTGTCGTTGCATTGTCCCCGGGATATTTATTGCTTGGTTACCAAACTCAGCTCTCGTTACAGGCAGCAGGAGCAAACATTGTGGGCAGCAGGCAGGAACTGGTGTCCTCAGCCTGGCAGGGGCCGTGGTGGGGGCAAGGTGGGCACCTGTGCCATGGTTGGTGCTGCTGGAGACCTCGCTCCTCTGGCATCGTGGGCCATGGGGATGGGTAGTGAGGGACAGCCGGGCAGTGCCACAGCTTGGCACTGCTGGATTCCTGCTCTGGCTGCCTGGGGAGGGCTCAGCCACCCCTCCAGGCTCCTGCTGGGCACTTGCTTCTCCCTGCCAGTGCCCCAGTGTTCACCCCGGCTGCTCCGCTGCCCCAGCTCTGCAGCAGGAACTTCAGAGAGGGCAGGGCCCACACATGAAAACTGAATATCTTCACCCACCCCATGCCAGGAATATCTGCCTGCGGGGTGTGTGCGCCCGCGGGCACGGCAGCTTTTCATC
>NW_008600173.1:5238-16009 GCF_000691845.1 Merops nubicus
CCTGCCGCAGCAGGACCTGGCAGTTTTCTGGCTCCTGTGAGATATAAACCCCTTGTCCCCATCCCTGGGGTCAGAGGATGTCCAGGGAGTTGGGGGAGGCATCACCCGGCACATCCAGATGCCACCCGTGCCTGTGAACTGGTCCTGAAGCTGGCAGGTCCTTCTCTGCTCCTGTTTCCCACTCCTGTGCCCGTCCCCTCAGCAGGTGGGCAGAACCAGTGGCAGTGAGTGTGCCTGCTGTGTGCCCCTGGGCTGGCACTGCCCTGCAGCACAGTGGCCCTGGGACGTGCACCAGTGGGCGTATGGGGAGCAGGGTGTGGGATGGGGTGGGCTCCTTCCAGCAGGGCCCTGGGACAGCGACCTGAGCCTCTTCCTCTTGCAATCCTCGTTTAGTGACACTGCTCATTTGGTACTTGCTCTTCCCTGGCCACCTCTCATCACTCCATGAGTGTGTGGCATGAACCCACCCTGCCCTTGGCACCTGGGTGCTCCCCAGCAGATGGCACCCCCAAAGACACACTCCTCTCTCCAGAGAGCTCCAGGGACTGAAATCAAGTTCTATTTCAATTATCATATTCATAAAGTGAGGGGCAGAGAGGGCACACACCAAAAACCCCACATTTTCTGTGGCAACTAAGAACAATCTCCCTGGAGACAGTGCTGTGCCTGTCGGTCTCCGGTCCAGACCCTGGTGACACATCAGTCCCCTGATATGGGGGACAACATGGTACACAGGCCACGAAACTCATTTGAAACCCCCCCTAAGATGTGAAGCAGAGCTGCAAACAACAAGGTCCCCCCAGTGCAGAGCCCTGGCATCCCCAGAACACCTTTTCTCCTCCCTGTCCCAGCTCCGTTTGCTGCCTGTCCCGAGCAGCTCAGCAGAAACCGTACCCAGGAGGAATTTCGGCAGTTTCATGGCTGGGGGAGCAGGACAGGGACCTGCCCTCTCTCGGCTGGTGAGTCAGCAGCTCTGTGCTGCCAAGGGGCACCCCTCACCTACAGCCTCTCCTGGGCTCAGGAAAGCCTCCGGTGGTGGGTGATGGAGCACAGGGGCTGAGGTGTTCTCACGTGGAGATCACACCGAGGTGTCCCCGCAGCCCATGGCTTCTGGGAGAAGGCAACAAGTGCTAAATGGTCTCCTACCTACATGGGGCAAATCAACATGGGGGTGCACAGGAGTCCACCACCTCTCCCTGGAGCAGACAGAAACTTCCCTGGGCCACAGTGTCCCATAGCAGTGCGTGGCACCAAGCTCTCCAGGCACACATCTGGGGAAAGCCCTGGAAGGTGTTACCCAGAGAGGTTGTGGAGGCACCACCTGGGCATGGCCCTGGGCAACCTCCTCAGGCTGACTCTGTTGGGCCAGGCAGACTCCACAGGGTCCAACCTCACCCTTCCTCTGGTCTCCATGTGTCCTACAGCTCTCTGTGGGGAGGTGTCTCTGCGTCCAGGGCCAGAGTCCCACCAGAGCTGCAGAGGTGGCAGAGGAAGCCATGGCCAGATGTCCTTCAGGCCCCGGGTGTGGCACAGGCCAATTGGTTCAGTTCCAGCTATTCCAGTGGCTCCTTTTTCCAGCAACAGGAAATTTCCATCCCCAAGTTGTCCTTTACTAGCGCTCACTTCTGATTGGTCAGTGCAGGATAACGTGGCTCCCAGGGCCAATCAGAACCCAGCTGCCACTCCCACGGGTGCAGCATCACCAGGCAGCCTCTGATTGGCTGCTTGGTCCTCTGCTGGGCATTGATTGGTGATGGTCTGTGATGGGCATTTGTTGGTGATGGTCTCTGCTGGGCATTGACTGGTGATGGTCTCTGCTGGGCATTGGTGGGTGATGGTCTCTGATGGGCATTGGCTGGTGGTGGTCTCTGCTGGGCATTGATTGGTGATGGTCTCTGCTGGGCATTGACTGGTGATGGTCTCTGATGGGCATTGATTGGTGATGGTCTCTGCTGGGCATTGACTGGTGATGGTCTCTGATGGGCATTGATTGGTGATGGTCCCTGAAGGCTGCTGGGGTCTCTCCTGGGCGTTGGTGGGTTCTCCTGGCTGGTTTCTTTCTGGCTGCTGCACCTCTCCTTGGGGCAGTGCCTGGTGTCGTGGCTGTGCCCGGTGCCCAGTTCCTGGCAGTGGCTCACAGGGGTGCCCAGTCCATGGGTGACTGGAAAGCTCCTGTCCCCACCCTTGGCATGGAGATGGCACCACTGGGGCTGCCCCAGTCCCCTGTGCTGGTCGAGGGTTAGGGCTGGGCTGGCCACGAGACTCTCTGTTCACCCCTCTCCCTTCCCAGGAGGGGAAGAGAAAGGGAAGAAGGGAGAGAGACTCATGGACTGGAAAAGAAAACTAAAACAAATTTCATTACAATTATAACAATAAAATGGAATATATACAAATATACACAAAATGAGTATTGAACCCATTGAGGGGGTGGCAATGACACCACCACCACCACGCTGTGGGGCAGGCCCTGGGGAAGTCCCAGCCTGGACTCAGCAGCAGGCAGGAGCCAGATTCAGGAGCTGGATTCTGGAGCTGGATTTGGGAATACACAGCTCACAACCAAAGGCAGAACCGGGCAGAGTCTTCCTCACACAGGGGCCATTGAAGAAGAGGCTTGGCCCTGGTGAACCCTCAGCTTTATGCTGACTATGGGATGGGATCCCTCACTGGTAAGTGGGATGGGATCCCTCACTGGTCAGTTTAGGGTCACCTGTCCCCTCCACTCCTCCCTGCATGTGCAACCTTCTACTTTCTGCACCCCAGCGTGGGGCACAGGATTCAGCAGTGACCTGGGTCTGCACAGGAGCCTTTCTGCACAGCCCAGCCCTGGGGAGGGACGCTGACCATGGAGCTTGGGCACTGCCAGAGGCAGAGACTGCCTGTGAAAATCTGCCCTTAACTTCAGTGACTTCAGCCTTAGAAGGGACTGAGATGAGAAAACCAAGGAACAGAATTAGTTCTGTTCCAACTCAGAGCAGGACAATGGGCACTGCACAGGGCACGCTGCCCACGGGACCTTTCCTGGGGAAAGGGCAAAACCTTCCCCCAGCTGGCCCCATGCTCAGCCCAGGGCAAGCCCAGCCATGCACATCGCTGATGCAGGAGCTGCTGTCACCCCTTTGGGGTGCTGAGGGTGTCCCTGCTTCTCTTCTGGAGATCACCCTCTGCTGGAATGGCCATCAAGGGCCTCAGCCGGGTTTTAAGCATCAGTTCCCTGTCTTCCCTCCTCCACTCTATGACCTCAGAGCAAGCCCCAGAGCCTGAGAAAACAAAACAGTACAGGTGGAAAATTATTCCTGGCTGCAGTCCTGAGGGCTTTAAACAATCTCTCGGATTGCTTGGAACAGTGGGAGTGGCTCAATCTGTGCAGCAGAGCGTGGAGTGGGTCACAAAGCACATGGGCAGGCAGAGGCACTCCACAAAACCAGGGGGAATGGATGGGAGGCGTCACTGGTGTCCCTGCCCTCCTTGTTGAATGTCCCTTTGTGGAACTAGGTCAATTAGTATAGCAGAGGAAAACAGAAAGGTCCTTTCCTACCCCATCCTGCCTGCACAGGGGGTTTCCTGAGAGGCTCTTTTTGACATTATCAGACAGGGATTGACTTAATGGGCAATGGTTTGTCACCAGAAGGTCTTTTGTAATGCCACCATCAGCTGGCCTCAGTCTTTAGAGACCATTTAGCTGTCAAAATCACCCTGACTCTTCACCACAACACCCTGCTAATCCCTGTGCTGTGGATGCCCTGCTGGTCAGCAGCACCAGCACCGGGTCCCTGCGCCTCTGGGTGAGGCCATTTCTGTGTGAATGTCCTGGCATTTTTTTTCTCTCCATTCATATAAACAAATATGCTCTGAAATATTCTTCTACTGGCATCTCCTCACGAGGAACCTCATCTGACTTCTTCACTGTGAGGAGAGTCCAGCCTGGGAAGCCCCTGGTGTGGTCTGCAGGGAGAAACAAGGGGAGGGATTCATCTCACTTCTCTTCCCAGCTTATCTCCATGAGTGCTCCTGTTGTACTCCATCGTTTGTGACTCCAACCATCTTTGGCATACTAAAAAAACCCTAAACCCCACATTTGGAAGTTAGTTGTTGTGCCTTTAGCAAGTTTTTCCTCAGAAGAAAAAAAACCCAGCACGTTTTGGCTCACCTTACTGTGGGTTTCCATTTCACTTGCCCAGGTTCACACTCTTTGGTTTGCCTTGTTTGGACACGGCTGTGGCTTAGACAAAGATATCGTTTTACTTCCACCAAGCTCCCATATTTGCCTTCTAAAAACATCTGCTAAAATACTGCTGGAGTCTCCTCTGAGTGTACATTTTCTCTGTGCCTCCAGCATCATGTTTTCATAGCATCCAGCATTGTGCTTGTTTGGTTGCTCCTTTTGATTTCCCCATTTTCTTAATTGGAAGTGTCCTTTTTCACCCAGAACTATTGCTGCAGGATTTATGCTGCTGGTTTTCCTGTCCCAGACACGGTGGTGATCCTCAGAATTACACTCTGGACTAGATGGTTGCCCTGCTTGTGGAGCTGTGTGACAGACACACTGAGACTGGGATGGAGCCAGTGTGTGTGGGAATGGCTGGGTGTGAAAGCACCAGAAAAAAACCCTAAAGAGGAGATGATGAGAATGGCCTGCAACTGATAACCAGGGGCACAACCAACGCTGGGCAGATCTGGTGTTTGCATCAGCCCAGGGGGCTGCCCTGGGATAAGACCTGGGTGGAGGTGACTCACCAGTGGAGAACTCATGCTGAGATGGCAGGAGGGTGACAAGAAGATACAGCCCATCCCTTACATCTTCCTCCTCCCCCAACACCACGATGGCACCTGCAAAGACACCCACACTGAAGAAGCTCAGACCCAGGGCAACAATCCTGCCTGGGGCTCCTGGAGGGTGAGGTGAGTGAGGATCAGAGGCTAAGGATGCTGCCCTTAAAACGGTTGATTCCTGAAGGGCAGAGACCTGTGGTCACCAGTTTGCTGTGGCAACTAAAGAGGAGCCCATGAGATAGAGTGGAGACCCATCTGCTAGCATCCCTCACGCCCAGTGCTGCACACTGGTGAGCTGCTCAAACCCTTTGCACGGGTGAGTGTGGGGATGAGTGAAACTGGGGAGAGGCAACGGGAGGGACTGAGTCAGTTCGGTTTAAAAAATTCCCCCAGGGAATTTCATCACATTAAGACTGAGCCTGGCCCAGGGACCAGCTACTGCTGAAGTGGAATCACAAGCCCCAGCCTGGCTTGGCCTCGGAGGGCTTTCCTGGGGCTACTCTACACCCCCAGGTAGGGCTGAGGTGCCAGTGGTGTCTGAGTGTGCCCAACCTCTGCAGCACTGCCTGGTGACAGGGCTGGAATGAAGTATTCCCCCAGCACAGCTGCCTGGGGGCTGAGGAGCTGAAGATGTGCTGGCCAGGCTGATCCTGCTGCTTCCAGCAGCTGCTCAGGACTCACCCTTGGAGGGTGACATTGGATGTGACAGGGGCAGGGCCCTTGTGAAGTTGTGGGGAGCTGCAAAGAGCCACTACAGAGACTGCCAGCTGGGATTTGTGCTGCAGAAGGCAGTGGCTGGTGCTGTGCAGTGCTCAGATCTGCCTGGGCACGGGGAGGTCCATGGAGAAGGGGTCTCCTGAGGGCAGTGCAGCCACCTCTGCCATGGTTCCTCCCTGGCAGGACCACTACTCCTGCATCCTAGAGCCCAGGAGTGCTCTCCTCACCCTGTCTCCAACCCTAGAAGAAGAAGATAATGCTTGAGGGAGGATCCATGGTGCTGACCACCCTAACCCTGCTGAAACCCAGTAGATCTGTGGCTGGACAGGCTCACCCAGGAGAATAACCCCCCTGTGACATCCCCAGTGCAGAGGACTGTGGTTGGTGGGGAGAGGGGTTGCACAAAGGTTACCACTGCCCCATCAGAGGTGGGGGGTGTTCACAGCAAGGTGTGGGTGTGAGGGCTCCTGACTGTGTCACCCTGCAGGTAAAGGGATTACCCACAGACTCAGGGACCCCCAGCACCCTGGGTCAGGGTGTCATCCTTCCCCTGCCACCTCCTCCAGACTGCATTCCCTTGGGAGATAAACCACCTACACCTGCCCAGAAATCAGAGAGGGCTCAGCCCCTCCTCCTGGCACAGCAGGTTGGCAGGACTCGGTCACCCAAGCTCAGAAAGGTGTTTGAGACTGGGGAAAGGGAGGAGGAGAAGGGTGGGCACCATCATGAGTTCAGGCCTGGAGCTACAGTAGATGCATCTTGCAAGGGCTCCTTTCTCCTCTGGGAGGTTTCCCCTCTGTCTGGGCACTGTTCTTCCCACTCCCAGCTCCCCCAGGGCTCCTCTGCCACCAGGCTGCTGCTCTGTGGACCCTCTGGGGGTGGTGCCACTCTGCTGAGCTTGGGCTGGCTGGGCATGTGCCACTTGAGACCTGGTCGCCATGCAGTGACTGGCCAGCGTGAGCCCATCTACATCTCCCAGGCTTAGCATCCCTCCAAAGCAGACTCCAAGGAATCTGCTGGCACCCATCAGTTGAGGCTCCTTGTCACTCTTCAGTCGTGGAGGGGGAAAAGACCAGTGGATGTAGAAGGGTCCATCCATCCTCCAGGCTGGAGCAGAAATCTCCATCATCCTCGAGTAAAGGATGGGAAGAAAAGTGAGGAAATTGTGATAGGGAAAAGAGAGAAGTCATTTCAGCAGATGGAGACTCTTTTAAACAAAGCTCATGAAAAGAGGTGCCCAAAGATATGTTTGTTTAGGGACCAGAGACCTCTGCCAGTGGCAGAGGAGAAGAGATGGGCAGAGAAAGGCATCATAGACAAAAACTATGTTGGCCAGTGGAAATAGCAGACTTGTAGCCAGGTGCCAGGAACCATTTGGGACTGAAGCTCTTCCTCTAAGCAGGACTTGTCTGTGATGAGTTACTGACCTCCTGACCAGGGCACAGCACTGGTGAAACTGGGCTTGGTGAAGAGAGGAGCAGAAATGCAGAGAAGCAACGACTTTGCTCTGAGCTCTTGGGTTCAAGCCAGGGCCAGGCCCTGCTGAGAGGGGATTTCTGTTTGAAACCAACCTGACTCAGCCTCTCACTCCCCTTGCTGGTTCCTCTCAGCCCCAGAGCATCCCCCAGCCTGGTGTGGGTGCACAGGGAGCATGGCCAGGCCTTCAGATGAGGGTGCCAGCTCAGGTCCTCTCCCCATGGGATCCTCTCAACGGGAAGGGGTGGACCAGTTACTGGGCAGCTTTTGGACAGGCATCAACAATTATTGCTGATCTTTCACCTCCAAACCTTGCTCACTTCACCCTCCACGAGACTCAGGCAGATCTGCTGCATTTTAGATGTTCACCCTCCTTTTGGGTGTTCTTTTTGGCTGCTGTCTGTCAAGGTGCTGGGCGAGGTGGAAGGCACAGGGTGTCTGCTGGCATCATGCTGCTGTTAGAAGAGTGCAGGACTCCTGGGCTCAGGACAAGCCCTGCATTTCTCAGGGTTTAGCAGTTTGCCTGTGGTCGCTTCCACCCCTGGTTATTGATGCTGGGCATTTGCATAACCCCTGGTGTCCTTTCACGTTGGGATGTTTCCATCCACGCTTCAGCTGGTTTGATCATTTCAGTTCCAATCTACACTGTGATCCTACCAAGATCCTGGCTTTGTGCTCACCAGTTCTTGATTCAACCTGGGATCCACCGAAACCCACCCGAGTAGTCTTGGGATTATCTGATGAAGGAGCACTTGCCCTGCTGCAGGGCTAAGGAGGGCTGCCCTGCACAAAGCCTGGCACTTCTGAGGCCTAGATCTGCTCCATTTGTTGAGCAAATTAGAAAAAAAACCCCTTCAAGTGAGGTTTGATTTCACCAGGTTGGGTTTTAAGACCTTTTTAAGGGCAATTAGGCTAAAAATATATATATGTTAAAAGGTAATTTGGATAATGTCCCTCCTTGCCTCTTTTGGCAAGTGTCCAGTGCTCTGCCTCACACAATGGCCAAGGAGAATCCCCATTTGCACACCCCTCTCTCTGCCTTTGCTCCCTGCTGTCAGCCCCAGGGTGGCTCCTGTAGAGTGAGATGAGAGGAAATGTTTGATTCTCTGTGACCCAGCAAGGAGGGAGAGACCTGCCAGGCTGGGCAGGACCTTGTCCTGCCCCACTAAGCTCACCTCTATGGCTGTGATGAGGACAAAGAGCCCCTCGTAGCACCAAGAGACCAGCTGCCCCAAGTGCCAAGAGGCCCCAGGAGGGTGCTGGGACTGTGCCAGTCCTGGAGCTCTACTCCCCATCATGGAGTCCAGCTTTTTACCTCTCCCAGGCTGGGGTGAATGCAGCCCAGGTGGCTGGTGACACAGAACACCAACAGCCTCCTCCTGTGGACCACGGTGTGTGAGTCCTCCTGCAGCTTGGAGATGGAGATGTCAGGGAAAAGAGACAGCACCTTTACGCTCAGGGCCTCAAGCTGTCCAGCACCAGTGACCTGGATCCTCTGGGGACACATGCCCATGGCATGTTGCCCTTCAGCCTGAACGTGCCCCCTCTGCCTGTACAGCACCTAGCAAAGAACCACCTGGCCTGTAGGTGCTCCCCAGCAGCAGAAGTCAAAGCCTGTCCTGAGTGTGCTTGGAGCACCCCATGGCTCCATCTGGTGTATCCCCAATCTGGGGGCTCTAGGGTCTCACAGCCTGGGGGGTCCATGCCCACAAGGATGCAGGGTCCAAGGCTTGCTCTGGCTCAGTCCCAGCATGATGATCAGGACATGGCAGGCAGCAGAAGTCTGGGGGCTCTAGGGCCTCACAGCCTGGGGGGCCCAGCTCTCTGCTGCCCACAAGGATGCAGGGTCCAGGGCTTGCTCTGGCTCAGTCCCAGCACGATGATCAGGACAGGGCAGGCAGCAGACTGTGCCCACTGCCATGCTGGCAGGGGCAGGGACAGAGAGCTGAAGATCCTGCCCCGGGCACGAGCCCCAGCCAGCCCCAAAAGGCTTCCTTGGAGCTCAATAGCTTCTCCCAGGAGACAATGGCCCAAATCCTGGCAGACTTGTGCAATCTGCCAGCCAAGCAATGTGTCTTACCAGCTCCTCAGCAATTGCCCAAAGCCGTGAGTGGCAGAAAGATGTTCCCACCCACAGTCACGAGTGCCACCAGCACAGGGCTGCAATGCCTGCTGCATCACCGCCTCCCTGGTGCTCATCAGCCAGGTGGCCTCACGTCACCAGTCTCGTTGCCACACCTCGAAGATACCAGCAGGATATGGCTGTGTCACCTGGTGACTCAGGGCCACGGGCTTCAGTGTGGAGCTGGAGCTTCTGACCTGAATCTAGGGGAGAACACCTTGCAGGCTGCCAGCTCCTGCCTGATTGCAGCTCTGGGAGGCTCCAGCCCTTCGTGGGCTGCTGGCTGGTGGCCGTGTGGGTCAGTGTCTCAGTGATGAGCAACTCCCTGCCTGGGACTGAGACAGAAGGAGAGCAGGGAAAACTGCACAGTGAGCCTGGGGTGTTCTCCAGCACTGGGCAGTGGACACTCTCTCCCTGGCCAGATGCCACGGCTGACACCTCTGACCCACAAATGGCAGGGCTTGGATCCTGGGGTGGATGGTGCCAGCAGCCTCAGGAACCCAAACTGATCCTCTGTCTTTGTGGTTGGCCTTGCTGGTGCTGCCCACGTTGGGGTGAAGCAGCTCTGACAGTGATGGAGCCCACCTCACCCACCGTGCTCGTGTCCTCGTCGCTGTAACGTGGACACCCCAAGGTGCAGGGAGTCTGCAGGACAGTGAGCTTGGTGGGGGGGTTTTCCCTCCCTGCCCTGTCCCTCATCCTCCAAGCATCCCAGGCAGTACCACAGCCCTGGAAAATAGGACTTCAAAGGCTTAGGAGACTCTCTTCCTATACTCTGCCCTCTCCTGAGCGTGGTCTGTGGATACCTTCAGATCATGCAGTGGTGGTGCTGTGCACCCCTGAGCTCCCAGAGGGGTCCTGCCCACCCTGTCAGCACACCAGGCCTGACCACACAGCATCAGTGCCACCCCAGCACCAGTGCCCAGCGCCCTGCAGTGGGCACAGGCTCCAATCCTGCATGCAGAGCACAGACAGGTGCCTGTCTCCTCCCACGGGCTCCTGCCTCCAAGGACAAGCCCAGTTGTGTGTGGGACAAGGGACACGACAGAATCATAGAACCACAGAGTCACTCTGGCTGGGAAGGATCTCTAGGATCATCAAGTCCAACCTTCCTCCCAACATCTCCCTAACCACCAGACTTTCTCCCCGGCTTCGTTTGTCACAGCAATGAAGAGATGAGCAGCTCCATGGGACACACTCAGTCCCTGGGGTCTTGGGGTGGCCCTGCCTCTATGTGGCTCCAGCAAAAGCTCTTCTGGCCCCAGGGAGTGGGTCCACCAGGAGGGGTGTGCCTGGCAGGGCACGGGTACAGCCCACCCAGATGTGTGGACAGGCTGAGGGGATGAGAGCTGCCCTGGGGACACAGTCGTGCCCTGTGAGCAGGACATCTCCAGGGCTGAGGACAGGTTCCATGGGGCCAATCTGCTGCGAGCAGCACGGGGGTGCTGGGGGCTCGGAGAAGGGAGGGGGCTCACAGGGGGCTCGGGCACAGGGTCCCCAGCCCTCATTTGCATGTGCACAGAGTGGGGAATTTCCCCATTATTTTTTCCGTCAGCAAGCAGCTGAACTTTCTGCGTGGTGACCTTCGTCCCCACCCAGGGTGGGGCCCTCCTGGCAGCTGCCAAATGTCCCTGCTGTGCCCCACTCCCCCCAGCAGGCTGGGGACCGGTCCCTTGGGGGGGG
>NW_008600173.1:16680-16928 GCF_000691845.1 Merops nubicus
CTGGGCATGAACCCCTCCTGCAGGAGCACCCCACTGCCAGCCCTAGAGCCCAGTGTCCACCCACCTTTGGGGGGGTGCCCATCACCCTGCCCAGCACACAGACTGGGCCCCACCAGCCCCTTCCTGGCAGCACAAGCAGGGACCAACCATGGTGTTCCTGGCACTGCAAACCACCTTGACTTTCGCTCTGAGCCCGTGTGTGGCTGGGCAGAGCCTGGGCAGGTGCCAGCGCTGTGCCCTGCTCAGGA
>NW_008600173.1:17233-18447 GCF_000691845.1 Merops nubicus
CTGCTGCTGCTCTGGAGCCCCAATCGTGCTGGGCTTAAACCTCCCTGGCTGCAGGAGGGGTTGGGGTTCACTGCCAGCAGTCAGGGGTGTGAAGCACCCTGGACGTGGTCCTAGGAAATGGGGTGACAAGCCTAGAACCTTGTAGCATGGTGGTTTTCAGCAGTGCTCCAGCTGATGTCCCCCAGGATTCAGAGGGGTGCTGCAAAGGTCCCCCCAAACCCAGGCTCCATGCAGCTCTGAAGCCCCCAGCTGCAGCCTGGGGCAGCCAGCGCAGGGCAGCCAGGGCAGGAGGACATGGCAGTGAGGGGCTGGGGGGCTTACCCCAAAGCAGGGAGAACCAGAGGGGTTATTCCTAGAGCTGGAGGGACCCAACTGAGACAAATGGAGAAACCAAATACCTCATCCCAAAAAAGAGAAGGTGGCGGATTTGAAGATGGTTTATTTTCTACATTAAACGTTTGAGTGTTTTCACTCTGAGTTGCATCTTTGCATTGTGAGGCCTCGTGCATTACAGGGAACTGTGGAGTGAATCACCCAGTGGGCTCCACCAACAGGACCAAGCTCCTGGCCTCTTCAAGTGCCCTCTCACTGTTTCCAGACCATCCCTGGCTTTATTTCACGGGAAAACGCCGCCTCTGCCCTCGGCTGAACTTGCCTTGGGCTCTCAGTTCCTCCCCCAGCACAACCTCCCCTTTGCAAACAGAAAGCAGCCCTGGCTGGGTCCCTCATGCCTGGGCCTCCCCGTGGTGGCCCCTGGGAGGAAGCCCTGGGAGCTCAGGGGAAATGTCACTGTCATTTCAGTTTCCCCGCTGCAAAATGGGGTTGGGTGCTCAGGTTGTGCTGTAAACCAGCAGCTCCCAGGAAAGCTGCCCAAGGGAGCAGGGCCAGCACCCCGGGGAGGCTGGGGGGGGCTGGGATGCGGGTGAGGATGCTCGTGCTCTGCAGGGAGGAGCAGTGGGAGCAGGGGGGGGGGAGCTGCAGGCTCCGGGGGGGCGGCAGGCTCCGAAGCCTTGGTGCCTCTTGCCTCCAGCTGCTGTGCTGGGAACAGCCGCCCAAACGTCACCGGCTGCATCCCCCCAGCCCTGGGTGAACCCCTGCACACCAGCCCTGCAGGAGACAGCAGCCAGGCACTGGTGGGAACTCCACACTGCAGAGCAGGAGTTAACTCTCAGACCCAGGAGCACGGGTGACTGCACAGGCTGGGCTCCTCTCTG
>NW_008600174.1:0-3198 GCF_000691845.1 Merops nubicus
GAGGAGGGAGCTGCCTGTTTTTAGGGTGAAAAACCCAACAGCATAATGAAAAGCGCAGTTGGCGCTGAGCACTGAAAGTTTCCAGCCTGAGACTCAACCCAGTTTGTTCAGTAACAGAATGGTCCAAGTTCTGGTTTTGTGGCTCAACAACCATCTCCCAAGTGCTGTGGATGTCATGTGGCCATTCCCTGATTCCCCCTTGTGGGATTTGCTTGATTAAAGCCTGAAAGCTCCTGCCAAGAGGGGGCCGAGCTTGTTGAGGGGGGAGCTGCTTGACAGATGGTAGCTGGTGAAGAGCAACGGGCCCTTCACGTCCCCATCCTGACAGTTCACGTGCCCAGATTAACAGCCCTTAAGCTTTGTAAAAAGTTGTACTGAAGCAGAAAGTCACCATCCTTGCAATTGTCACCGTGGGGCCCGGGCAGCACCCTTTGATCTCTAGATAACTTGATAAGCTTTGAAATCTGCTGGAAGGATTTGAGAGGAGCGGGAGGGCGGGCGGGCGGGTGGCTGCTTCTGTGTGCTGAGGAGGGAGGGGGGGCTAATGTGTGACGGCTCCCTCCAGCCATTAATGAGTGATTTGTTTTACAGTCCATGACCCTGAAAGAAGCCATCAAATCCTCCCTTGTCATCCTGAAACAAGTCATGGAGGAGAAGCTGAACGCCACCAACATCGAGGTAACGGCGGGGCCGCGCGGCCCCCGCGCTTCGGGGGCGGAGCAGGGATCTGCCCTGCTCTAGCCTCTGCTCCCCCTGGGGCAGGTCCTGCTGGGTGCCTCGGGGGACTGAAACATCCCCAAGAGCCTCTTTTGTGTTTCAGACAGCAGGGTGAGGAAGCTGTCGTGGGGAGAAGGGTTGTCTCCACTTCTAGAGCTGGTGGAGCAGCTCAGAGCTTCCCAAACCAACGCTGGCTGAGGATTCTTGTGCCTTCAAGCTGCCTGTTGCAGCATGGCGTGTGTGTGTGGCACGTTGGGAAGGTTGGAGCTTTCTTTTTGACCTGCCTGGCTAAGCCAGGAGTGCTGCAGAAGAGATTTTCCTGGGGCTGGAGCCCCTGCTGACCTTCCCCAGGCCGAGCCAGGCAGCGGGACCCCGTCCTGCCACCCCAACTGTTTTTGCTTCCCCTGCCTTTAGCCATTCTTTCTTCCCCTGCTACTTGTAATATTAGAAGGAATGAAAATTATACAGCTTCTGGACTTGCTATATTCAGTCTTGGGTCAGTGCCAACAATCTCTTGGACAGGAGGACCAGAGAGGTGAAGCCTCCAGGAGTGAATGTGCTCCTCTAACCTCTGGCTTTTGCCTGCCAGCAGCAGGGCTCACAGGATCCCCACGTTTGTGGTGGTACCTGTCCCCTTTAGACCCTCCTCGTTGGACTGGTAATGCTCCTTTTTAGGCAGCAAAGGTAAAAACCCTTCCAGTTTGGTAGTGATAATGGACAGATGATGAGCAAGGCTGGTGTATAGAGTTTGCTTCTATTTCTGGCAGGTTATGAGACACTAGACCTTTGCAAATCACGTCAGCCCAGCTCCTGAGCTGCTCTCCTCCTGCTGCTTTCCCATTCCTCTCCTCTGAGCGCTGGGAAACTGTTTCCCAAACAGCCAAAAAAGTGTGCCCTTTATCTTTTTTTAATTAAATACTGCTGCTGGGGAGCCTTCCTGCTGTGATTAACCACCTTCCTTGGGGAGGAAGGCACCGACAGCATGCTGAAAGCCTAGACACTCTCTCCAGAAACATGCTGGCTGGATGAAATTGCTTCCCCAGCCCACACCCATCAATTCTCCATCAGCTCCAGGTCTTTTCTGGAAGAAGTACAGTGTGGAGAAACTGAGGCAGGGGAGCGTGTACAGTATCCGTGTGTCACCACAGGGCTTAACTGTGCTTGGCAGGGCTCTGAGGAATCCTCTCAGGGTTAACTATGAGAAGAATGTGCTGAGGATTAAAAGGTCTCTATTGACTCAAGTCACCCTTTGGGCTGAAAAGCTTCTACCTGAAGTGGCTGCTTTGCTCTCTAGAGTGTGGTGCTCTGGATTATTTACTCTGCTTCCCCCTCTGGCGTGGGATTTGCCATCTAGGAGCCGAGGGAAGGGGTGAAGTGTGGTCGTGGAAGGGTTAAAACTATCAGGAGCCTTAAACAATGTCAATGCCTTGCAATGAATGGCTTCCCAGTGAAGCCTGGAAGGAGTGGAGCAGAGGAGAGGTGGGGCAGCCTGGAGAAGTGGGGTGCTGGTGTCTCTGAAGGGGTGTTTGGGGGTTCAGGGAGCAGACAGGCGTGTTGCTGGCTCTGCCTGGGTGTAGTGTCAGGCCAGCACCCGTGCAGGGGATTTGAAGGGCCTGAAGTGGCATCTGCAAGTGTCTGGCTTGTCTGAGAGCAGCTGGAACCTGAGCTCTCCAGGGGCCCTCAGGCTGAGTGTTCCAGACATCTCCCCTTAAGAAAGGCTCACGGCTGCACCCCCTCCACCCCAGAATCACATCCTGCCACCCCCTGTCACCCTGGGGGCTGTTTGAGGGGTCACCCTGCGAGCAGAGAAGCCTGGGAAGAGCTCTGGGATGTGCCTGGATCCTCTGCACCTCTCCTTGGGCTCTGTGCCCCCAAAAGCTTCCATCCCTTAGGAGCAATGACACGTGCCTGGAGCCTCCCAGTCCCCTCCCACCTCTGACTCGAGCTGTGAGCCTTGGTGTGGAGCACAGGCCTGCCTGCAGTCCTCTCCCAGTCCCCTGGTCCTGCCAGTGTCTTTTCCTGGGGCTCATGGCACGTCTCAGTTGTCTGCTCTGCATGCAGCCACCTCCTGTGCCTGGAGAAGGGGCCTGGAGGAGTGTGGTGTCCCCAGCTCTGTCCCTTGGCTTTGCCTTGGAAGAGAGAGGACTGGAGGATTGTAGAATAGTTTTGTTTGCAGGAGACCTCTCAGAGTGTGGAGTCCAATCATCTCCCCAGCACTGCCAGGTCCCCACTGCCCCGTGTCCCTCACCCCACATCTCCATGGCTTGGAAACCCCTCCAGGGGTGGGGACTCCACCACTGCCCTGGGCAGCCTGGCACAGCCCTGGGCAACCCTCCAGGGCAAGAAATTGTTCCTCAGGGACAACTGAAACCTCCCCTGGGGCAACTTGAGGCCGTTTCCTCTTGTCCTGTCACTTGTTCCTTGGGAGCAGAGCCCGACCCCCCCCTGGCTCCAGGCTCCTGTCCGGAGCTGTTCAGAACC
>NW_008600174.1:3254-3662 GCF_000691845.1 Merops nubicus
ACTTGGGCTCTAGACCCTTCCCCAGCAGCTCCGTTGCCCTTCTCTGGCCACACTCCAGCCCCTCAAGGTCCTTCTTGGATTGGGGGTCTCAAAACTGCCCCCAGGATTGCAGGGGTGGCCTCCCCAGTATCCAGTCCCAGGGAATGATTCCTGCCCTGCTCCTGCTGGCCACACTGGAGCTGCTCCAAGCCAGATCTCGTGCAGGCCCCAGGCAGCTGCTGGGTTACACATCACTTGTGTCTTGTCACCGTTTGGTGGTGGAAACGCAGATTTGCCCGTGCCTAAGTTTCCCAGAGCAAACCCTCCCTCCCCTGTTAAGTGCTTTGGCTCTCACGAGGCACATCACGGGCCAGGGTTTGGTTTTTGGGGGGGAGAAGAGCCCTTTCTGCTGAGTGCCACGCCGGGGGG
>NW_008600174.1:3680-5936 GCF_000691845.1 Merops nubicus
TGACAAAGGGCCCTTACTCACGGCGTCTGTTCCCCCACCGCCGGCAGCACCCGAACCTGCTGCTGAGAGGAGCCTGAGTCCATTAAAAGCTATTTCTGCGGCAGGCAGCTATTTTTGGGAATCAAAGAGCATGTTCTGGGCTGGAATGATCTTGCTGGGCTGGCAGATCAGGCAGGCGAGGAGGAACAGCTGCTCCCCTCCCTGCCCCGTGCCGGCCCTTCGCTTAACCCCTTGCTCCTTCTCTTTCAGCTGGCCACCGTGGAGCCTGGCATGAAGTTCCACATGTACACGAAAGAGGAGCTTGAAGAGGTCATCAAGGATATTTGAAAAGGAGAGAGACTCCCTCAAAGGCTCGTTTCCCTCCCCAATCCAAGCGAACTGGCTCCAGTTCCTTCCGGTACCTGTGATTTTGTTTGCCAGCAGCATCTGTCATTGCTCTTCTTAGGAGGCTCTCAAGGTGGTTTTTTTTTTACAGTTTCTGTACATAACTGGTCTCGACAAGAAGAGGAAATGGAAATAAATCATTTTGTTACTCTAGCTGGGTCTGAGGCCTGAGGTGGGGGCACCGTTTGGAGCTGGAATGGGGCAGGATCTGCTGCCAGCCTGGCTGCAGCAGCCGGTCTCCCTCTCGTGGAGAGCATGGTGATGCTGCCTCGTGGGATCTCCCCAGGACTTCACAGCAGTCTTGGAAAAAAACCCATGGGATTCTTGGCTCTGCTCATCCCCGTTTTGGTGCATCCCCCCTGTCCTTCCCCAGTGGTTTTTGGCTGAGCTGGAGATCAGGCTCCTTCTCAGGGATGAAATCCACCACCAGGCTCAGGGTTTGCATTTCCTTCTAGGAGAGCTTGGAAGTGCCCCTTACACCTGTGACACACCAGAGCCCCCACAGTGGAAACAGCTCTGAGCTTACTGCAGCAGCCTTGTACCTCTTAAATTTTATGGCTACTGCTTCATTTTGACAGTAGTCTTATTTTGACCAGCAAACTTCTCCTCCCCTTCCCAGGGCTTTTATTTCTTCTCCGGCCAGATGTCTCTAACCCTGTCTTCCAAACAGCATCAGAGAATTGAATAATTCTGGGCTCTGATAAGGGAATAAAGATTAGGGAAGTCTTTTCCTACAAAATCATGCCTGTGTGGTTCCTGTGACCTCGGGGAGCTTTGTGGGAATACTGGGAGACTGCTCCACTTCTGTCCTCCAAGAAACAAGGATTTTACCCCAAACAAACCCACGTTGTGTGCTGCAGGAGAGCTGGAGGACAGAGGGGGGGCTGCCTGGGCAAGCGCCGACGTTTCCAGGGTCACGTTTGACCAAAATGAGTCATTTTTCCTCTCCCTTCAGCCCTGGCCATCGTCTGCCCTCCACCTTTGCCAAAGGAAAAACGCCCAAACTATGAAATTTTTGTTTTCCTCTCTTGCCATCGTTGCCAGCTGGGCCTGCATGGCTGGGAGATCAGTCCTCAGATAACCTCGGTTTTCAGAGTAGCCCTCCTCTCAGAGCCCTGCTGGGAATTCCTCCTCTTTGCCTAATTAAAGGAAGCAAATTGGGTCACTGGGCGATGCCCGAGGTCGTGGTGTGGGTTGGATACAACACCTGTAGCTGCAGGAGGAAGGGCAAACAGGGCAAATCATCAGCTCATGGACTTTACCCTTCCTCCTAGCTTGAAGGTGGGGACACGAGCCTGGCTCGGGCTCAGCCCTGGCTCCAGCCTTGCAGCCCTGGCCCTGGTCTTGGTGCTGCTCCTTACCCCCAAAATGAATTTGAGGTGGTGATGAGGTGACTCTGGCATGGGAGCTCACCTGTCCTGAATATCCAGCAGGCCAGGATGTTATCCAGGGCACCACCCTCCCAAAACCACCCCATGAGCGAAACCAGGGCTGTTATCAACCCTTGGCTACGTGGAAGGTAGAAACGCCCCTTTTCCCCAGAGTGCTTCAAAGGTCTCTGTCCTCTCTGGCTCGTTCCCTCCTTCTTTTTTGGGGGGGGTCCAGCTGCTGCCAAGCACCCTGCCCCGCAGAGAGCCCCGTTGTGCCGGGACGTCCTGCTCTCGTTAGGACACAAACAAACGGAAGAGACACAAAAAGCTGATTCTTCTCAGCGGCGCCCAGCAGAAACTGGTCCTTTATGCCCTGCCCTCGTCACATGGGTCACTGCCGGCGGCGTCACATGAGAGCGGCTCCCCGGGGTGAAAATCGAGGCTTTGTGCTCCTTATCTGATCCCTCGGGAAGAGCTGGGCCGGGGCGGGGGGGTGAGGGGA
>NW_008600174.1:6016-6363 GCF_000691845.1 Merops nubicus
TCTGCTGTGTTGAGCCCCGGTGAAGAGCTGGGCCGGGGGGGGGGGGGGAGGGGATGGAGCCTTGCTGCCCACCTCCCCCCGGGGGGCTGATCGCTGCCCCTTTGCTCAGGCGATGCCCGCCGGCCCTTGTGCCCTCCACACCTCACACCTGAAAATTGCCTTTTTTTCTTGGGAGGGGAGGAGAATAACCCGCAGGTGGAAATGGGGCACGGCAGTAAAATGAAAATTCATAGAGTGAGCCCGAGCTGCCCAGGGTCTCGCCTGGGGGTGTGCAGGGGTTGAACCCCCCCTGCGAAGCTGAACGCAGCAGAAGTGGGGGCAGGGAGCCCCCAGCCCCCTTCCCCCCC
>NW_008600175.1:0-6629 GCF_000691845.1 Merops nubicus
TAACTGAAGTGCAGGAAACCAGCAGTGTTTTCTCGGTTCTGTGTTTGCCAGGAAGCTGATTCCAGGCACCCAGAGCAGCGTTTGCAGAACTCGGGTCCCCCTTGCTTCTCCAGCAGTACCTGCCTCCAGCCTGATGTACAAGGGGGCAAAACCAGCAGCAGTTAATTGAAAGGGGATGTTTTGGGTTGCCAGGTGTCGTTTTGAAATACCTCACTCTTCTTAACACAGCAAATCTAAACCGTGTGAGTTTTCATCTCCAAACTCCAATGCCGTTCTTCAGCAGTCCCTGCTCTTTGTGCAGACGGCTGCTGCAACCGAAAGAAGGCTGCTGGTGTGCTCCCCTGGCTGGAACCCCCTTGCCAGGCTGTGCCCAGGTGCTGCCTGTGCTCAGCGTTCGGTGCTGGGGTTCCTGCTCGCAGAAGCTGCTGCAGCCCCATTTTCAGGAAATGCGTGTCGGGGAGAAGCTGCTGCAGCCCTATTGTCAGTAGATGCTGTCGGGGCTGTTGTTGCAGCCCATGGGGTTTGTGCCCCCAGCCCTCGGCAGGACCCTCCCCCAGTGCCTGCCGGATGGAATCCGGGCGGTTCCTCCTGGGTGCTGTGGGGGGGATTCACAGCCCCGGCAGCGGTGTCGTGCTGCGGAGCCGCCCTCCCACGGCTTCCCGAAGGATTCCTCGCCAGCTCAAAGCTGCTCAGAAGTGAGCAAATGTCCTTTGGCAGCTTATCCCAACAACAATAATGTCACTGGGGTTTGCTGCCCTTTCCCTGCTCAGTTAATATTAAGCACATCATCCGGCACCTGCTTCGCAGCACATCTCATCCAAGAACTTGGTGTGTAGTCTCAGCTCCTATTGCAAGAGCAGCAGGAGAACAAGCCTTGGAAACTGGATGTGTCTTAGACATGCTGAAGCCAGGGACCACCTGTTCCTGTGGTCTCTGTGTCTGGAAGTTGCTTTCCTTGTGTACCTGACAACTTCTGAACCCCCGTCCCAGTCCCTCGCCGGGCTGTGGGTGCCCCCCGATGGTCACTCGGGTGTCCCCAGGTGCCACGCTCCTCGCTGGCGGGCAGGAGGGACCACAGCCCTCTGGCCTGGGCTGTGTCCCTGTCACCCCTGCCCCGAGCGAGGGGGCCCCAGGGCATGTCCCCGACCTGCCCTGGGCTGTGCAGCCTCTCGCGGCCGGACGACCTGCCCGTGGGGCTGCGGTGCTCTGGGGAGGACAGATCTGTTAATGACTGCTGGAGAACACGAGCTCAGAGAACTGTGACCGAGTTTGGGTGCCTCACGTGGCTCTCTGAGGCCATGGCATGTGTCAGTTGTTCACTTTCTCCTCATTTCTCAACCAGGGAATGCAATGTTTTAAGGGAAATGTTGTGCTGGAGTCAAAGGCATCATGTTTGTTACTGGATGAAAGAGTGCCTGATTTTGAAACTCGAGGGACTCATTTTCCTCCTGCCTCTTCCATCCTTTCCCCGTTAATGCCTTCACAATCACCCTGTTCCACTTCTCTGGTTTCCACAGCAGTGGAAGTCGGGACGGTCCCACCATGGCAGGGTGCACCAGTGGTGCTTCCAGGACGATGAAGCACCATGTGCCTTCCCCAGGGAGGGAGTTTCCTGCTGGCTGTAGGGACTTGCAGAATTTCACTCAATATTTGCTAATTCTTCTACCTCTTCCTTGCTGCCATAGAATGGCTCTTTGGGATGGGAGGCATGGCACAAAGGTGATGTTGGCTTGAGCTTCTCTGGGACAGCAGTGGAGTCAAATTAGAGCAGAAACTGTGCAGACACATGATGTGAAAGCTGCAACTACATTGGCAGTGACTGTAGGTTGCCAGATAATGGAAGTGACTACGGACATTTTTTTCCACTAAAAAGAAAGGATAATAAAGGACGTTGCTGTGACTGAACTGGAGCAGCACTGGGACATGCCTAGTGGATAAGCACAGATATGCTGCAAATTCTGGTGAGTCTGTGTCAGTCTTCTGGGAAGAGTCTCATCAAAGAGATTTAACTACACTTTTTTTTTTTTTTTCTTTCCTGTGCAAGGACTTGAAATTTGGCAGCATTTAACCTCCAGCAGACACAATGCTGGTGAATGTGCTCTCTTTCAGGAGCAATAATAGTGTGGTTGAGTTGTATGGAGAATTTGGACCAAAACTGTTTCTTTTTGCTCTTTTTTTGCATAATGGCTTCTCACAGACACAGCTCTCTGGGGAACAGGGATGGTTTCCACGGGTCTGTGAACTTTGTTGTGGGCAGTAGGTTGGACACATTGGTTTCAAGCAGAACACTCAGAACTAAAGGGAAAAATGGGGTTAGGGTCTTTCTTTTGATGATGTGGAAAGAAAACAGACATCCAGCAGAGCATAACTGTGAATGCAGCAGCAGAAAATACAGCCCTGCAGCTGCTGGCACCCCTGGCTCTCCTGCCAGCCCCGCCACCCGTCCCGCTCAGCTGCCAGCGTGACTTCCAGCTCAGCCCAGCTACCAACGGGCCCGAGGTGCTGCAAGGCCCCTTTCATCCTGGAGATAAGTGACTGCCTTAGCTTGGTCGTGGTGAGGTGACAGAGCCCCTCAGCCATCCTCCTCCCACCCTCTGTTCCCTTGGAGCTGGTTGGGACTTGCAGAGGCAGGTTTGAGCCTCTCCTCTCTCAGGCAATCTGTAAAATCCCAGAATATGGATAAAGCTGTCAGTTGTCTGCTGTAGATGATGCCGTAAAGACCATTTTCCATTTTATTTTTAGGCCATGAGATGGGGGAGAAAACCAGCACAACGACAGGTCTGAAACTGTGAGGCTGCTTGCGACAGTCTCGTATTCATTCCCTCCAGTAATGGGTTTATTCTGCAGTACTGGGGATGATGTGTCTGTTTCTCCTGCTAGATCTCTCATTTATTGGGTCTGATGAGTCTTGCTCCTGGCGTCTCTGGCAGGCCTGCAGTGGTGTCAGTCAGGAGGAGCCTCGCCTGTCCTGTGGCTGGGTGGTTGCTGGTGCTCACAGCCCGTGCTGAGGGAGAGCCAGAGCAGGCAGTGATGTGGCTCCTCACGTCCCCACAGCCAGGATAAACACGAACATATGGTGCCAAGGAAGTTTGTTGTGGGACTGAGCTGAAGATAAACACCACAAGCTGTTCCTTCAGAAGGGGAGCGCAGGATGAAGGTTGTTGTAAAGAAAACAAATAGTGTCACAGAAAGAGAAATCAGGCTTGCTCTGATGTCTGCCAGGAATTCTCTGCTCTCCAGAGACTTGGTCTGAGATGTTCCTGCCGTGTGGCGAGCGCTGCCCCAGCCGTGGGTCGTTGCCCTGTCCTCCTCCTGTGGGACACAGTGAATTGCACCGAGAGCTGGGGTGCTCTTGGTAAACTGGGGTGGTGGCAGAGGCTGGTTTGGCTCCTGGTTTGGTCAGGGAAGGGCATCAGAGAGAAACAAGGCAGCTATTGGAGTGCGCTGGCTTCTCAGGGGCTGGCCAGCGATTGCAAGAAAGAATCGTGGAATTGTCTTGGTTGGAAGAGATCTTTAAGATCATTGAGTCCAACCTTTTGTCCAGCACTGCCAGGTCCCCACTGACCTGTGTCCCTCACACCACATCTCCACAGCTTGGGAACCCCTCCAGGGGTGGGGACTCCACCACTGCCCTTTTGGGGAAGAAATTGTTCCTAATGTTCAACCTAAACCTCCCCTGGCCCAATTTGTGGCTGTTTCCTCTTGTCCTGTCATCAGAAGAAAGCTCTTCTGTTCCTGGTGACCATCTAAATCTCCTAAGGGTTTTATTCTTTGGATGTCTATTATCTTTAAAAGAAAGTGTCTTGCCCTGCCCCTTTCCCAAAGAAACAGAATGTTTTTGTGGACAAAAGTACTACTCCTCTGTAAGATACCTTGGCTCCTGTAGGTAGGAGCAGTGTCTAACCTTCCAGAGCTGTACCTGACCCAGGAATGTGTACAGAAGAGTTCTGGGGACCCTGTGTTGGGATAAGAACTGTTTAAGTCTAAAGTTGCGTGTCCCTCACACCAGTAATCTTAAAATGAGGTGGGATTTTTTGTTTGTTTGTGTGTTTATTTTACAGAAACAAAATAACCATATGCAGGGCACGCTAAGGAAGGGTTTCCTGTAGAAATAGCTTTCAGCCCCAGGTTACGGTGTCTTGGTTATTGTATCACTGCTAATAAGGGCTCCTAAGCGTGGCATGAAGCAAGCAAAAAGTATGAAGCAGGTGAAGAAAACAAGGAAACCAAAAAACAATTGTATTCCTGGCATCTGGTGTTTTCACTGTGATGATGTGGCTTTGGTTTCCCCCTCATCTTCCAGGAGTCAATAAACCCTGAAGAATGTAGTAGTTATTAACAGGGTTTCTGTTGGATTGGGTGAAACATGAAGGTATGGTTAAAACCATGTGAATCTCAGACTCCTGCTGGCTGTGGCTGGGAGGTCAGCACAGCGACCCGCACAGGGGCTGAACAGTTGGTGGTGTTTAGTTGCAAAATCTTTATTTCTACATCATGCTATTTTTTAAAATTCAGTGTGTCATGACTGTAGCTGTGTCTAAACACACCAGGAAAGGAGCAGGTGCCCCTTGTCCTGAGTGTCACCTGAGGTGTTGTCTTGAGCCTGGGGGAGCTGAGAACATCAGCCTGAAGACTGGAACCCACTTGGGCACCTTCAGCTTTCTGAGAAACTCCTCCTTGGGTGGTCAGGCTTCCCCACCACACGAGACGGTGCTAGACAATGAGCTTGTCCTCTGTGGGTGCTGGAGGCCTGTGCTGCTGGGACCTCTTGGCCCCGTTCAGTGGCACGGGTGACATCCCTGGCTGGGGACCTGCACTGGAGCTCCCGTGGGGCGCTCGTGGCCGACCCGGCAGCCTTGGCTGGCTGGTGGGACAAGCTGGTGTGCTTGCCATGGGGATCTGCAGTCCTGGGGTCTTCTCAGGAGAGCTGGGAACCTCTTTTTCAGGTCTGAAGTGCGTGTGCCAGCTGTGCGAGCACACCAACTTCACCTGCCAGACGGAGGGTGCCTGCTGGGCGTCGGTCATGCTGACCAACGGCCGGGAGGAGGTCGTCAAGTCCTGCGTGTCCCTGCCGGAGCTGAACGCACAAGTCTTCTGCCACAGCTCCAAGAACATCACGAAGACCGAGTGCTGCTACACCGACTTCTGCAACAACATCACCCTCCGCCTGCCCGCCGGTGAGTGCGGCCCCCCGCAGCGCTGCTGAGCAGGGGCAGGGCCACGCAGCCAGCCCTGCCAGGTCCCCACTGCCCCGTGTCCCTCACACCACATCCCCACGGCTTGGGAACCCCTCCAGGGGTGGGGACTCCACCACTGCCCTGGGCAGCCTGGCACAGCCCTGGGCAACCCTCCAGGGCAAGAAATTGTTCCTCAGGGCCAACCTCAACCTCCCCTGGGACAACCCGAGGTTGTTTCCTTGTGTCCCATCAGTAAGGTTTATTTAAGTATTTTTCTTTCAGTTGACAACAGAAGGGAGATGCTAATAGTGGTTATGCTCTAGAAATGTAGAAATTAAATGCCATATTTTTTTTTTGTCGAGTGGGGATGCTGGAATCTCGGGAGAACTATTTATAGAGGAGTGGTGGAGGCACATCTGTCATCCTGGGGCTTGAACTAGCAGTTGCAAAACCTCAGGTTTCTTATTTCTGTACCAGAGAAAATTACTTCATTTTTAACTCAAGCCCTTTGCTCTAAACATTTGGGGGAATTCATCTTAGTTGAAAATTACTGCTGGTCTTTCTGACAGCCCTTCTTCCTGTAGTTCTGCAGCAATTCTGTAAAATCCTGCAGGAGAGCTGGGCTTGGGCCGTGGTGACAGTGCCCCTTGCCAGGGCATTGCTGAGGGTGCAGGTGGTGGAGCTGGGCTGCAGGAGCTGGGCTGTGCCACTGGCACCGGTCGCAGCGGCTCTGCCACGGGCAAACCAGCCCGGGTGCCCCTGCTGCCATCCTGGGTCCCTTCTGGGTCCCTTCCTGTGCTGAGGAAACACCTGTTTCCAAAGCCAGTTTTCAGACTACTCCTTGCACTGCTGCTCCTTGTTCTTTGCACGTGCAGGGCCCCAGGTAGGGCTGCTTGGCCCAGGGGTCCATGTGCAGTGTCACCTCTCCCCCTGGCATGTCCCTTGTACCATTGGGTGACTCGTCTTGTGTTGCCTGCTGTGGTGGGTCACTCATTCAGCCACCAGGTCTGTTTCTGAGTGCCTCACTTAGCACTTGCTTTGTCTTCACCTGGTGAAGCCAGCTCACCTCCCACCACCCTCTCTTAAAAGAGTAACAACATGTGTGGCTTGGCACTTGGCACAGACATCTTGACATGAAAGTTCCTCATCCATCTATCCATCCATCCATCCATCCATCCATCCATCCATCCATCCATCCATCCGTCCATCCATCTTACCTATCTTATCTCTCCATCTGCCTGTTGGTCATGCTCCATGCTGCAGAGCTGGGTTTAGAATGGAAAGCTTGCCTGTGGGGAGGAGTGAGTTCCACGGAGGAGCAGAAGCCTTGAGAAGGTCCAGCGTGGTGAGGTGAGGCAGGAGCTTCAGCAGGCTCTTCCTCGGGCTGCTCAGCTGTGCCCGGGCTGTGTGCCCCTGGCCACGGGCCGGTGCTGTGGGTACCTGAGCAGCTGG
>NW_008600175.1:6664-13317 GCF_000691845.1 Merops nubicus
CAGGCTGGGGGGCACGGCGTGGGGCTCCCCGGGCGGCAGGCGGCCGGTGGGGTTGGTGCCCTCAGCAGCTGGATTTCTGCAGTGGCACTGCAGATGGCATCGCCTGCCCCCATCTGGGCATCGCTGCCCCCCGAGGGGAGCCCTTGGCGTGGGCTGGGCTGAAATGTGCCTGACAACACCCAGCTGTGAGGTCAGGTTCAACCTGGGTGTCTGTGTCTCATGGACCCCTTGCTGCCCGCAGGGCTTTCAGGGCAGAGTCTGCATGAGCTGAGTGGCAGAGGTCAGGGTGAGGCTGCAGCAGCTGGGGTTTTTCTGTGTTACCCTGAATTCATTTCCAGGTTTCTGCTGTTTGAACTGGGGCACCTTCTGCCCCAGCAGGTGGCTGGAGGGGACCTGTCCCTGCCAGTGGGACATCCTCCCAGGGCTGCACGAATGACCCACGGGCCGTTCTGTGGCTCTCTCAGCATGAGGCCTCGCTGTGTTGCTGCTCAGCGTGTGACAGGCTATTCTGAGGAGCTGCTAATAAGATCTAGGAGGCTTCTTCCAGTTTTAGGCTTGTGTCTCACAGCCCATATTTCAGATCTGGGGGACAGTGCTTGTGATCTCTGCCCCCACCCCACTTGTGAGTATGGTTCACCCCACTCACAAGCCAGTTCACAGGTGACAGAGCTTTACCTGCAGCCCTGGAGTAGGCTGCTGGAGCTTCTTACAACCCCAGGCTTGCATTTGGTTATGGTGGAGGGTGGTGCTTGGCCCCAGGAAGTGTAAGTGCAGGCTGGGGAACTTGTTTCCCGTCCTTTCTCCAGGGCAGCAATGCTGATGTTGGCTTCAGTTACCCCCTTAGTTGAAGGCACTGACTCAGTGGCTGCTGAAGGCTCAGGCTCTTCAAATTTGGTACCAGACATAGTTACCAGGACTTCCTTGAGCTTTGATGTCTTTCTCTCTCTGCATGTCTAGAGATGTGTGGAGGAAAGTTCATGCTGCTGCTCATTCTAACCTCTTGATCTTGAAACACTTAGTGACGCTGGAATTTAAATCTCCATCTTTACAGAGGCTGAAAATTAAGGCTGGACGGGTGAAGGTGGGTTTGCAAATTTGTCAGAGGGTTCTGGGCTTTCTGACCAGGCTGCTTTCAGGGGCTGGCTACAGAAAACGTCAGCTGGGAGGAGACGTCAGCACAGCCAAGAGTTCTCTGGGTTTGGTGTTCCCCTGCCCCTGTGACTCCAGCAAAGCAGCACACAGCAGGAGCCCTCTCCCCTCCTCGCTGCTTTGGGTGACCCAGCACAGCAGCATCTCTAGGATGGAGATAAAAAGTGGGTTTCTGTTCTATATTTGCATAATGGAAAATGAGTCAGAGGAGAAAGGAGGCTTTATGCAACGAGATTAAGCTAATAGTGGGATTAACAAACTGTCTAATAAGTATTTGGCAGCTCTCTTTATTCCTACTGCTCAACCTGTGCGAAGGCACAAGTGACCCTCGTGTCACCTACAGGGGCACACGCCGGGATGAAAGAAAGGGAAAAATGATAGAATTGCTAAGATAAAAAAATCCCTTGAGTATATTCATATCACCAAGAGAGATGAAGGGTACCAATGGGACTAACTGCTGGGCCAGATTCTCCTGCTCTGCTGTGGTGGGTGGGTGGTTGGTTTGTTTGTTTTTCTCCCTTTAATATCATCTGTAGGTTTTGCATGAACAAATAGTTACTCTTCATTTACCTGTTTGAAAATGCCTAAAGACAGGCAGGCCCTTTCAGGAGGCTGGTGTGCATGGGTGTATTAGTGTTAAAGGATTTGAACATTACTGCACCAAACGTTTCCTAAGGTGTGTACTCGTGCAGAATGCAGTTTGTGGCACTGCTGCAGAGCTGTGACAGACACTTGAGGTGGCTGGCAGTTCTCTGTTTGGGTTTTTTCAGTGAGGAAAAGTCTGCTGTGGCATGGACAGCCTTGGGTGGGGATCAGGGCTCAGCAAACAGTGGGGATAAAGAGCCACTTGTGTCCAACCTCACTCCAGACCCAGTGCCTTCCAGCCTGCTGGGGTGGGCTGAGCCTGGCCAGGGGCTGGGGAGATGATGGGAGCTGCTCTGAGACTGGAATAGCTGCACGAGGTGCACCAGACCTGCGTCCTCTCCGGGCTGTGGCAGCTCAGTGCTGCTGGAGCAGTGCCTGGGAGGATGCCCCAGTTGGACTGACCTCCTGAGGTTCTCCTCAACAAAACCCCTGTGGGCAGAGCTCCAGCCGGTCCTAGCTGCTCTGTGGACATCTCATTCTGCAAATATTTCACATACTTTTGTCCATCTTGGCTGTCCCAGATCTGTGTTCTCTGGAGGGGCTGGTAACAACGCAGCCATGCAGAGGAGGCAGGGCTGGGGGCAGAGGGAACCACAGTTCAGACCATGCATTTGGTTATCTGGTAGCTGTGCCCCTGGTAGCTTTGCCTGAACTTCTGGATCCTTAAACAGACCTTTCCCAGCTGATTTTTGAATGTCCTGAAAGGGGTGATGGGGTCTGTAGTCACAGTGGAGGCTGGAGAAACTTCATTTTAGACGCTAGTCCAAATTGTGCATTTCTGAAATGGTTTTAAATTGTTCTGTGTGCCCAACCAGAGCCCTCCATTAGAGGCAGTACATTTTCTTACCACATTGGAAAGGAGACCTAATAGTAGCTTATGAACTTTCTTCGGGGCTTTTAGAAGTCTTACAGTGCCCATTGTCTGTCAAAAGCAGGGCAGATGGTGTGTGAGAATGCCTTTGCCATTGGAGGGGGAAAAACTAATTCCTTTTTTGCTGCCCAAAAGTACTGTTTTGTTTACACAACTTGGAATATAACTGTATCAGTTGTGAAACTGCTAAATAGTGCCAGATGTGCTATTTTGGTTTTATACATGGCAACATGTCTTCAGCTTCTATTCTTGATTAGTAAGTCATTGAATAGTACATTCAAAATCAGATTGCAAAATGTTATGACTAATGGTGTTGATTTGATGGGTTTAGGTTGTCCTGAAGGACTTTCTGATTTCCCAAAGAGTTTAACGTTGCACAACCACTGTAAACATTGCCACACTTCTCTGCTCGTGTCGCCTTTAGCTGCTGTTTGTACCCTGCCTGTTGTGTGTTCTGCACTTCTGCTCTTTGTCCCTCCTCCTGCGTGTGGCTTGTGTGGTGGGAAGCCCCAGGGATCCCAAAGGGTCCTGCTGTGGAAGCCCAGGAATGGGCCCAGCTGCAGTCCTGGCTGCAGGACACCGAGCTGCGAGGGGTCAGGACTGAAGATGGCCCACAGGCATCTGCAAAGCAGGAATCGTGGTGCTGGGACCTCCCGAGCACCCCACGTGTGCTCTGCAGAGCAGGGAAGGGTTTGAGCAGTTGCCACCAGCCTTGATCTGCACTTTGTCTGTGGTACAGCCAGTAGGCTGGAGGATGACATGGAGGTTCCTGGTTGACTCCTTCCAAGAGACTTCTCTAGACTGTCAGGATCTATTCATTAGCCAGGAACGCAGTGGAGACCCTGTGCCAACTGGCCTGGCCCCCTCAGCTTCCAGTCCCACTGCTAACTGCCTTCTGCACTTGGGTTCCCTCAACTTAGCAGCATCTCAGGGGAGACCTGTAAGCGTCACTGGTCTTGATTTCATTCTGAGAAACTGCCACTGCATAAGCCATAAAGCTGCTGTCTGTTTGTACCCCTGCTGCTGAACGTCACCCTCCTGGGTGGCTGTGAGAGGGTCTTTGAATTCTGCTTCTGCTTTGCTCTGACACCTCGCTCTGCATCCCCAGGATGGCCACGAGTGTCCTTGTCTCTGTGCTCCCTCCTCCACCCTCCTGCCCCAGCCAGGCGTGTCCCTGCCAGACCTGTGGCTCTCCAGCCAGCCCCGGGGCCTGCGGGGGGGATGTGTCTCTGAACATCAAGTTCTGCTGCAGCTCTCCCCCAGAGCCTGCTCTGCAGGTCTTTGACAATGCACACGGTGCTCCCAGACATTCTCAATTCAAAATGTATCACAGCACTTTTGCAGACATTTTTTATTCTGATAATTCTCCAGCAAAGTTATTTATGGTGCCCTTAGCAAGCTTGGCTCTGCTGTTTGAAGGAGCTCAGGGGTGCCCACCACGCCTGCATTTGCTCAGGGGAGCTCAGGGGTGCCCACCACGCCTGCTCCTGGCCTGCCCATCGGCGTCCCGCGGGTGCCCGCAGGGTGCTGGGGGCAGATGCTCCCCCGTGGCAGTTCCCAGGCAGGGCTGCTGCTCTTCAGAGCTGCCTGCTCTTGCTTTTCATGCTGTTTGCACTGGCCGAAGAACAACAAATTTTTCTGCCTTGTCTGTTTCATGTTGTGTTGTCTTCCAGCAGCTGGTGTGAAGAGCTGATATTTTAGAGTCAGTGTCTGTGCCCATGTGTCTTACCTGAGCCCTGCAGGTGAGGACGTTGATTTGGGTGATGCACTACAAGTGCTGTGTTTATCATAGAATCAGAGACTGTTTTGGGTTGGAGGAGACCTCTAAAAGTCGTCCAGTCCAATGCCCTGGGTTTTGGACACCCAGGGGACAACTCCTCACCCCGATGCATCATGGCAGCTATCCACCCTGCTGTGCAGCAGGGCAGCCCATGCCTTCACCACACCCAGAGCCAGCACGTGGCATCCTCCTCTGCAGCCTCCACCACTCCAGAGCTGGCACTCCACACCTGCATGCAGCATCTCTTGGCCATGTGGTGCTGGGTGGGAGGAGCAGCGCTGAGAGCAGTGCCCAGTGGCAGCAGCACATCTGTGTGATGGGGGATACGTCCTCACTGCACTTCATGCTTCAGGGGAAACCTCTGCTGTGTGGAAGCACGAGTGAAACAGCTTGGGAAGCCACGGTGTGTCGCTGAACCAGCAGCACTTGCAAGGAGGAACCCTGCCTGCAAACCTCTTACAAGTCCCCCAGATAACCCCTGTGTCCTGGAGAAGTCCATTGCAGGGGAGCCCGTGGGCAAGGCATGACGAGTGCGTTTCCAGACAGGTTTGGATTCACCTTGGGAACAGACATGAGGCCTTTGGTGGTCACCTCTTTATTCTCCTGTCTCACTTAAAGTGCACAGTGCTAAAGCACAAGGAAGAGAAGAAAGGGGAACTTTGCACAGCTCACTTTGCTCCTGGAACTTCTGCACCGGGGCTTGAGAAGGTCCTTTGTAGAAGTGGTGCTTCTGTTGTGGTGTTAACTGGGGGAAGTGAAGTGGCAGTCAGTGCTGGGGGGCCACCAGCTCCTGTCAGTGGCTCTCAGAATCCAGATGGCCATGTACACCTGGCCTGAGGGCAGAGAGGGGCTCCGTGCTCTCTAGAATGATGGAGGGGTGACTTTGCAAGGTGTGGAGTTCATGACTTAATCTTCTGTACCCTTTAGCTCTGCTGTTTGTGGGCTTGAGGGGCTTTTTTGGGTTGTGTTTCTGGTTTCTTCTATTTTTTTGGAGTGGGTGTTGGTTGGGTTTTTTAAAAATTATTCACAGTTTGGGGGGCATTAAGGGGTTTGTGTGTGTGTGTGCATGTGCAAGTAAATGCACTAGTAATGTATTATAGCTTCTTGGTGTGTTCTTTACCCCTGTAGTGTAAAACTGGGTAGGGTGCTCCTGTTTCTCGACCCTTATGAAATCCAGCTTCATGAGCACATGCTCCAAAAGTGTTCTGTCTCAGAAATCCTTTTAACACCTCATTTACCAGAACTTTGCATTCCTGTATGTATTAGGCAATATTTTTTTTTTCCCAAGGATTTGTTTTCAGCAGGGACAGGGTGCTGAGACATTTATACACAAACTCCCAAGCTGTGTATACATGGAAGGGTGCTGTGCCCAGTGATTGTAGAACTAGGAAGGTGTCACTTGCTGAATGCAGATGGCCTGTGTGTGGAGCTGCTGCCCATGCCACCGTGTGTGGAGTGCGGGTTGCTGGCAGTGCTGGGCATGCTGCTGCAGCCCTGTCTGCTGGGCCATGTCTTGGTGGGGCTCCTGCAGTGAGCTTGTTGGTCCCATCTCTTGATTTTCTCTTGAGGAAATGCTGGCGGGGTGATCTGTCTGAGATGGTGGTGGTCAGTGGTGATCACAGTGATAACCTGAGCTCAAACCACCTGCAAAAAAAGCTGCTGTGGGGGGAAAGACTTACACCTTTCCTATGAGGGCAGGCAGAGGGAGTTGGGCTTGTTCAGCCTGGAGAAGAGAAGGCTCTGGGGACACTTTCTGGTGGACTGCCAGTGCTTAAAGGGGGTCTATAAGAAAGATGTGGACAATCTTTTTAGCAGGGCTTGCTGTGACAGGACAAGGGGTGATGGTTTTAAACTAAAAGGGGAGATTTGAATGAGATGGAAGAAATTTTTTATTTGGAGGGTGGTGAGCCCCTGTGCCAGGCTGCCCAGAGAGGTGGTCGCTGCCCCATCCCTGGCACCATCCCAGGGGAGGTTGGATGAAGCTCTGAGCACCCTGCTCTAGCTGCAGATGTCCCTGTCCCTGCAGAGGGTTGGACTGGGTGCCATGGAAGGTCCCTCCCCACCCCGACCCTTCCGTGTCCCTGTGCAGTGTGGGCTGTCTGACCGCGGCTGGTCCTGGGCGGGAGGGCGGCAGGCAATCCTTCCACCTCAACGCCTCATCCCTCCGCAGCCCTTCAGCTGCCACCTCCTAACCTGCACCCGCTCTCC
>NW_008600176.1:0-2853 GCF_000691845.1 Merops nubicus
CAGGTCGCACTTCCGCTTTTCTCCATTTCCTCCATTTCCCCAGGGCTGTTTTTATCGGGTTCTCCCCAGCTGTCTTCACCTGACTCCTCAGGGTCTGCACCCGTGATTAGCTTGTGGATTTGGACACCCCTAGGGAATTCTTTGTCCGTGCCAGCATCAGCTCAATCAACAAACACGTCTGCTCCTTCTTTCTATTCAGTTCTCTCTCCAAATAATGCAATTTGGAATCTTAAGATTTGGGAATAGTCCTGTGCCTGAACTAAACAAACACCCAGGAGGGCACACAGAGTCCCTTTGTCAGCACCACTCCAAAACGTTATGGGAATTTGGTGCAGCTTTTCCACAACCACTGCAGGGTCAGACTGCTTCTCCCTTGCCTATTTTACATCTAGGAGAGAAAGTGACAGTTGTGACTCTAGTAATTGCTCTATCGACATCCAGCCGGCTACACCAATCAGTGTCATGGAGGCACCCACGAAACAAGACAGCAGCCACTATCACAGAGTGGGGTTTATTGCAAACAAATTTGCCCAGCACGCCTTCTGACAAAACAAATTTGATGTCTCTCAGGAATAGAACTACACAACTAACTTTAGGGAAGATGAACCAAAATGGACATACACTCACACATAAAGGGGAAGCCTCCCACACAAGAGTGCCCCAAATACCACTCACCTGAAGGGGTGGGCGTTAGGCAAGGCTCACTCAATCCACAGAGGACTGAGACGTGGAAGTATCCTTGGATGGTGTGTCCAAGGTGGGGTCCAACTGGCAAAGGCCACAACTCTGGGAAGAACCAGCTCCGTAGGTTCTCAGGCAGTGCCCCATTTACCCTAGTCGAGGGTGCACTGAGGTCATTCTGACTGGCTGAGGAGCAGGCCCAGACAAAACCAAGCTACAGGGGGTGCAGACCCTCAGGTGCCAGCTAGCACGTGTAACTGCCCTGTTAGCCCTGCTTTGTCTGTCTCTTGGGGAACGGGCGTTCTACCCGCCACACAGGGCACCGTAACTTTTTTTCTGACTGCGCTCTGTTTCACTGAGTGGGTCTGTAAGAATATCCAGAAGAACACTTCATTGCACATACAGCAGTATCACCTGGGTCCTACAGTTTTTACAAAGTTATTCTCACCACAGAAGTTGAAGGAAAGGCACCAGTCCAGCACTGCTTTAAAAGTACATGCGATACTCCTTTGTATACTAAAGGAATCAGGTAAATACAGCTCCAAAAGTCAGTTAAACCACAAGATGTGTGTTTTCCAAGGTGACTGTCTCCTTCAAACATCAAAGGACTCACTTGAAAGTAGAGGCAGTATTCGTAGTCTAAAATCTCATCTGAAAGCACATGACTTCCTCTTTTTAATTAAGTTGCTAGCTTTACATCTCTCAGAGCACCAATTTCATGACCATAGGTAAAATATGATGTACTTATTCATTAAAAGCAGGCAGAGGCACACCTCTTTGTCTCCCTGAGTTATGGAAATGTGGGCTAATCCATCATAAGACAACACTGTGCATTCCGGTTGATGAAAAAGACTAAATGGAATGGGAAATGCATTTCAAAATACAGAGCTAATCTAGACATCCCTTTGGATTATCTGCAGTGGTAAAATATGACTAGGAAATACAATTCTCAAAGGAAAAGCAGAGGGGTTTGAATAAATGAAATAAAATGTGTTTAAGTGGGCCCTGCTTGCATGCAGAAATCTTCCTGGTGTAACTCCAGTGGGATTCGACACACCTGAGAATGAATCCCTGTCCAGACACTTGAATTTGGTTTCAGGTTGACTAAATTACCATTGTTCATGGAAATGCATTCCCAGACTACATAAACTCATCACTGGTTATTGAAATCCCAATGGCTAAGTAACCTTGTTACATGAGTCTAATGGAAAGGACTTCAAATCACACTGAACACAAAAGGAAAGTGAAAAAAAATAGAAGTAATTTAAATCCAATTCAACCATTAATTCAAGGAGGTCACTTTTGTCCAATGAAGATCTTGAGGTGAGCTAGTTCATGACAAAACATTCTTTACAGGTACCTCTTTACAAAGTAAAGAGACAGAAGAGGTATCTGAAACATCCTGAAAATTATGTCCATTCACAAGCCAGAATCCTGACTGTTTATTCCCAACACCACTTCCTAGAGCGAAGAAGGAACCAAAGAAAGACCTGAATCCTAGTCTGAAAAGATTAGAATTCACTCTTGGATTACATCAGAGACAACATTTTCTTGGTATATTTTTTCAGGTATGTGTTATTCTGGGGTGTTCCTGATTTTATAGTCACTAAATAACTTCCATTAATGACTTGAAGTGGGAGATGGTTCCATCAGAACTGCTCCAGTCCAACTATTTCTGTGATCACTGTATCTAAACAGGGTCCAAGGGTATAGGTAACTGCATGCAGATACTTGCAAGAATTTAGAATGCCTAAGATTAAAGAACAGAGAAATTTCTCCTTTGCCTTCTGCATCCATTTCTGCTTCAGTTTATCCTGATTAACATGTGGCTGAGAAGCTGGTGCCACTGACAGAATTTTGGATTTTTTAAATATGGGGAGCTTTGTGCTGCCTGGGGTCTGTGGGGAACAGGTGGGGTTCATCTGATTCAAAAGGGGAAAGGAATTGCTGCATATGGGCTGGCTGGGCTCATTGAAAGGGCTTTAAACTGGGTTCAAAGGGAAAAGGGGATAAAACTGGGCCTGCTAGAGTTGAGCCTAAGGGTGGCAGGCCTTGGTTCGTTCCCTGGTCAGGAACAAAGTCGTTAGTCCTGCTCAGGTGCATCTACACCAATGCATGCAGCATGGGCTGCAAACAGGAGGAGCTCATGGAGCTCAACAAGTGTGATGGACT
>NW_008600177.1:0-425 GCF_000691845.1 Merops nubicus
TAAATACTGTGCGCCCCTTCACTGGTCACTCGACCACTTTAAGTTGTGGCACCCATTTCGGATCTACTACAAATTTCACTTGGGGGTCTTTCGGAAAGCCATTCTGTATGACCCCTAGATCCCCTATAAGTGCCAGTTGTAATGCTGCTGAATTTTGTAGAAGCCAATAGAAATCAGGCATGCATAGAGGAATGCTGATCCATGCTGGCTCATAGCCAGACACCTCTACACACTGTTGTCTACCTGCCTGTATCAGGTGTCCCAACACCTTGGTCCTCTGCCATATGGTTTTGGGTGCTGTAAAAGGAGGGAATAACCATTCTATGATGAATGCAGTTTGTTCCTTGCTTTTACTATCCCTATCACCCTGTATGTTATCCTGATTGGCATCATAGCACTCCATTTGACTTGGTTCCCCTTTTTCC
>NW_008600178.1:0-2945 GCF_000691845.1 Merops nubicus
CTGTCCGTGGTGCTGAGCGGAGCCCGGCCGCTGTCCGCGGTGCTGAACGGACCCGCCCGGCCACCAGCGCCGGGGCCGCGGTGAATCCCACTCCTGGCCAGCCCCAGTGCTCCGGTGGCCACCGAGCCCGGCTGAGCCAGAGTTGCGATAGGCACCTAGAGCAACTGGTGCTGAGCTCCCCTTCGAGCCCGGCCACAGTGGGCAGCTGTCTGGTCCAGCAGGTCTCATCTGCCATGGCCTGGGATCTCCCAGTCGACACCCACACCCGGGTGGCACAAACAGGGTGGCTACTCATCCTGCCCATCTCTTGAGGCCCTCACCCCTCTTCAGGACCATATGGAGACGTTCAGCTCCTCAACAGCTTGGACAAGCTCTGTTTTCCTGCCAGCTTTTGTCCTATTCTTCCCAGCATCTTCATCATCTGTGTAATGTTTGTAGTGACAGGCTTTTAGACCCCTTCTTTCTTCTTTCTTCCTGCGTCAAAACCGCCCCCCACCACTGCATCATCACTCATTGGGGATGACAAAACCCTCATGAATGGAATGACTTCTCCGGCAATGACGTTCCCCCTGAAATGTGCACCCTGGAGTGAAGTCGGGAGACTAAAAGACTTTGTCCTTTGCTTTTGTCAGGCTTCCTCCCACTGTGGATTAGGAGCTGGCAGCCTCTTCCCCTGGGAGCTGTGGCCTGCGAGAGCAGAGGGGAGTTGCCATGGGGGGGTTGTGAAGCTGTGGGATCCCAGAGTATGGATGGTTGTACCAAGTGCTGAACTCTCTGACAATCTTGTGGTTGGCCCTATCATGCAACCTGTAAACAGCGAAGTGATAAGGAGAGGAGGAAAGGCCAAATCTCTGCTCTTCTGCTGCTTTGGAATAGCCAAAAAGCATATGGAGGTGCTCATGGAGCTGCTGGAACAGCAGCTGGATCAGAGGGGCTCTGTACTAAAGCCTTCCAAGGGGGTTCACATCTGCCTCCAGGGCAGACGGCTTCATATCTCCCTGTCCCTCCACAGCCTCAGTGAAGTGGGAGGGGCTGCAAGCAGGGCAGGGTGAGCGCTGAGCACCCCAGCACAGGGCAGGGTGAGCGCTGGGCACCCCAGCACAGGGCAGCTCTGATCTCCACGTGATGTGGTGCTTGCACTTTGTACATCCGAGTGATGTGGCCTCAGCCCCAGGGTGCAGGAACCCGGGGGGCTGCTTGGCTGCGGGCAGGGGCTTTCCTGTGACAGTCGAGGGCAGATCCCAGCACTGTCTCATGGAGATGGAGGAGAGATTGGCTATGAGACCCACTTCTCTCCCCATTCTGTGCCCCTAGACCACCTTCTCCAGGCTGGAGTCCTCCCTCTATGCACAGTTCCACTCCTTTTGAGGTGGCAGGAACCCCTAAATCCTTGTCCAGCCATTTCTCCTGCGAGATGTGGCCACGGGTGGCCAGCCTGGCTGCCCAGCCTCCTGCCACTGCTGCCTGGAGCCTGCCTGTGCCCAGAAGGTCTGGATCTCTGGCTGCCTTTCTATCTGAAGTGACTTCCCAGCTCATTCACGGTTCAGGATCTCTGTGAACCAGACAGCGCCCAGGGCTGGGAGGACCTGGCTCAGCTTTCCAAGGTAGGACTGGGGAAGCTGCTGAATCCACTCAGCTCCCCCTGAGCTCAGCCTCGGGGACCAGTCGAGGTCTGAGCTGGTTGTAACCGTTGCCAACACCTCCCGCTGGCTGTATTTCAGTCGGGCGACTTGTCAGCATCTGCTCCTCCCGTGACTGTCCCCTTGGGCTCCTGAAGCCCCGAGCTGCCCCCTCTGCCACCACCTGCCCTCTCCCTGGGGGCAACCAGCGTGGTGAACAGCTCTGGCTGTGGGCTCCATGCCGGAGTGACAGCCTTTCCGTGCCTCCTGGTAATTATCTGTTTGGATTCGTGCTGTACGGCTCTGTTAGACACCCTGCTGCATGTTCTGTTTGCTTCTCTAGTTGCTGCCAAGCACCGAGACACTGGTTTTAAATTTCTTCCTTTTTATTCCCCTCTTCCTCTTCGGCTTTCAAGCGATCTTAACGCATGTCCAAGCCGTAGAGGCCCAGCTCCTCTCTTGGGCAACGTGAGCAGAGGCAGCAGAGGCTGCAGCTGAGTGGGGACCGGCGCCAGACTGTCTGCACAGGGCTGGGCTCGTCCCCAGAGGCTGGGGTCTCGCCGTGCCACTGCCACCCGGCCAGACTGTCTGCCGGCGCCCCCGCGCCGTGGGAGGGCCTCCAGCAGCTCCCACCAGCCCCATTCCCACAGCTCTGCTGCGCTGGGGCATCCCCAGGAGACAACGCACACCCCGTGGGATTTGCTGGCTCTTGCCTGCGCTCTTTGGTTCTTCCATAGCAACCTTCAGGTGGCTGCTCCCCAACCTGGATGCTCCAGGAGAGCTGGATGAGGCCCAGAGATGCTATGTGGGTGAAAATGATGGGCTGGAGGCAGTGGGGGGATCTAGGCTGCACCCCAGGTGGCAGCCCTCCCCCCCCCAACAGGCTGCATGGAGCATCCTCAGAGCCTGCAGTTCTGGGTCATGACCATCACCAGACAGGATGCTGCTCCCTTGGTCTCCTCCAGCAGGACTTGGCCTTCTCCATCCCAGATCAAGCCACTAAAATATTTGCCTCACTATTATCTTGGGTCTGGGGCAAGCTGTCGGTGGAGAGTGTCCTCAGGTCCCATCAGCCACAACCAGAGAGATGTGCCAGCCGTCCCACGGGGCTCAGGGTCCTGGGGCTGGAAGCTGCTTCCCAAGCCCTCCAGCTCCTCTCTGCATCCCCAGGAACCTCTGGGAGCCCAGCGCTGTGCAGCCTCAGCCCCGGATTTTGGGCAGGATTTGGCACAAACGGGGTGTGGGCAGGACAGGCAGAGCACCGGCGGGGCCCCGTGCCAGGCACCGGCTGGGGCAGGAGAAGAGGGGGGGCCCTGAACCCCCCAT
>NW_008600179.1:0-10432 GCF_000691845.1 Merops nubicus
CAGGTAAATGACATCAGTTGCTCTGGTACAGCTTACTGGCAACAGGGTGAGGAGATTCCTATCGTAGATCACTCCCAAATCCCAAGGGACCTCAGAGTCCCTGTTCAGTGATGGAGAGTTAGGTGAACTTCCCAACACACCCCAGATAACCTTCCTGTTACATGGGAGTAGGAAAGCTATGAAAGCCTCAATCCTCCTAGAAGTCCTGGAAATAATGCAGTCCTCTTCTTACCCTTGTGGCTGGCTGCTGGAAGGAACTGGGTACAGGGGAAGGAGTGCAGTCCATCTCTACACCTCTGCAGTGGGTCCAGAGGTGTGGGAGCACTCAGCATCCCAGGGGTGCAGAGGCACGCTGTGCACACAGGAACAGCCCTCACCCATAGCTGCTAAGGATAGTGGCAGGGGCTTGCAGTCTGGTTCAGAGGGAGGCAGAAGCAGGAGCTTGTGGCAAATACATTACATTACACTACAGGAGTCTTTACAGAAAAATGCTAACAGATTATCTTTGGGAGCTGTAAAAGATCAATGATTTACATTATTCTGTCATAAAAGAACAAAGAAATTGCTTGTGATTCCATTCTGGTAGCATCTAAATGTACTTAAATTTTGCATCTGGTTAATTAAAGATTTTTGTCAAAAATAAAAGAGTTCTGAAAAGTTCACCAATATTTTACATAACCAAATACTGGTTCTGTCAGAGTATAAATTCTGCACAGGGCCATGACCAGGATGTAACCAACTTCCCCTTTAACATCCCCTTAATTTCTCACATCCCCACAGCCCTGCAGTAACTTACAGCCACAACTAACTCCCATGTGAGACCAAAGGCCATTAACTTCAGCAAGCTGGATCAGGCCCCAAAATAATGTTCCTGGTGGATCAGCATAACCATTGTTGCAGTCCGTCCCATCATTTTTGAGATTCAAAGTCACCTTTTGTTAGGCTTCTGAAACTGGATAAAAGCCAACCTGTAATGTCAGGCCTTTGCATGTGCTGCTGGAAGCAGGAGTTGATGCTGTTGTTGCCCTTTGTGGAACCAGTGAGTGGCCCAACACAGAGCAGACAGGATTGCACATTACATCTTGCATTCTCTAAAGTTAATTTCTAAACTAGCATTTAATACATCATGAAGCTATGTTTAATGTTTGAAAGGCTTGTCAAATTTTCAAGTTTGTCTGAAACAGAAGAAAGACACAATCTGTCAAATCACTCACTATTTATTTATATACATAAAATAAATTCTTTACCAGTGGAGAAATAAAACATCTTTATTTCCTTCTTTATATGCCCTTTTATTTTCCTGGTTAATATGGCCTTTCAATTCATTCAATGTGTACATCCATGAACTACGTAAGCCAACCTTTGATCTCTCAGTGTTAAATATGATTGTCTGTGGTCTGTGTTAGTTACCATGGTTCCTCTAATCTGTGACTCATTTGAAATAATATGCATCTCTTTTAGGGCTGAGACTAGTTAATCTTTAGAGCAGAAAGTATGTCATCACATGTACTTTCATTCAAGTAGAATAGTCTTTTTCTGTTCTGATATAATTTTGGTACATCTTCTCCCCATTTGTAGATAAAAAAAGCTGCAGTTTTCCTCATGAAGTGACCAAAAAAACAAAATCAACATTCTCTGTCTTCCTAAAGCTATTTTCATACTAAAAATATTGTGACTGTTTAGAGCAACAAAATAAGCTTCTAGAGTTAAAGCTATTAGTCAAGGTGATCCCATGGCTGCTGTTCACAAAAAGGAAGAAAATAACATTCCTTTGCAGGAGCAGCTGCACTGCACTGTGCTGGGAGGGGCCTGATGCTTTCTGGACAGCTGGAGATAGGCACTTGAGATTTGGGGACTGTGGTTCTCCTGTGAGCTAATGGCCACTGTAGGCACCCAGCTCCCTTTGAGTCTCTGTCAGCTTTTCCTTACAATCATTTAAATCTCTGTAAGGAGCAGTGATGGTATTTTAGGCCAAGGATCTGTCAGGGTTTTCTGCACTCATCTCACTCATGTCCACTTGTGTATATTAACAGAAATGCGATTCTGGACTTTTGCCGGGCTGCCATAAAGCACAACCAGGACCTTGTCACTGTGATGAGAACAGTCTCCTATATTCCGCATGACAAAAGTCTGTTACCTGCTAAGGAAATGAAAAGATGTGCACGCATATGTTTACAAATACAGTTACTTAGCATAGTGCATGGAGAAGTCACGTTTGTCAAATCCAAACAGTGTAAAGGCATAGTTTTGTAATGCTGCTGCATGCTGTCAATCAAACCTGTGTGCAAACAGCACAGAGAAAAAGAAAACAACAACCAGGCATACCTGCTGCAAAGAAATGGCCACATTGATGCTTGTTGAAACAGTTTGTTTTGGTGTTTACCCAATCCCCTTTGAACTTCTAGTGAGTGGTGGTGTTCTCTTTGAAGCCTGGAAGGACTTAGGGCATTCAGATTCTCCCAATGAAAAAGCAGCAGCTGTGAAGCCGGGTTTTGGATGCTTATAACTGAGCAAAAATTTTAGACACAACAGGGAGCAGAAAGGAGGCAAAATGTATGTACCCTGGTGTAACCCTTGCTGCCCAGTTGATTCAGTGCTGTTTGTTCTGGAAAGAGAGATGCTGCCTGCAGTGATGACCAACTGCCTTATCTCACAGTGAATGCTTTGGCACTGTATTGTTGAGTCTCTGAATGAGAATGAGAAAGTCAGGGTGTTCTGCCAGTCTTTATCTACCAAGTTTAGCTTTCTTTCTGGGGATCAAACTTTCCTCACTTTCCTCACCATTTCAAGAACATCTGTAGAGCAACACGAACCCAGATTTACTTCCTGCATCAGTTTTTGGCTGTGTCATAGAAATTCTATCTTTAAGAACTGCAGTAACATGAAGCTTTAGATCCTACTGTTATAAATTCTCCTGACAGAAAACTTGCTCTGTAGATACAATTTTAGATACTCTGTGAAGTCAGCAAGAACTTGTCAGCCACCAGCCAAAAGTAGGCTCTTTTTTTCCTCCCCTCCTATAAGTTTTTTTGCTTTGCTTTTGTTTTGTTTTGGGAATAATAAATCTGCTTTCGTCTTCTGACTGTTGGCAGCAAACCAATGGCAACATCTTTTCAAATTCCAGAAGATGGCTTTCCCCATTTATCCATAAAATTTCCCTGTATTTGAGAAATTGACATGGTTCCAGAATGTAAAAGTGGGTAGTTCAGCTCTGCAAAAACACTGCTTTCCATTCTATTGCATATCTCTATGGAATAGATACCTTCTCTGTAAAACGAATGGTTTCACTAACCCAAGGCACCCAAAACACCACCCAAAAGAAGCTTTCAGCTTCAGTAGGTAAAATATTTCTGCAAGATAGTAAAATATTTCTGCAAGATACCCTTAATCAACTACTGTGATCGAGCCAACGCCTGTCCTGTTTGAAGAGTGAACTCGTTCTTTCCTGGATGGAGTCTACACATTCACCGTCAGTTTTGGCTCCCTGATACGCCTTCCTAGCTCATGCTTCCTGCCGCCGAGGCCACCGCAGAGGTCGTTTAATTACATTATAATTAGCCAGCAGATGGCACCACAGAACAGAGCTCCGCGGGAGGGTAGGTTGGCTGCAGCCAGGGATTTGTCACTCTGGAAAAGAACACGGGCTGGAAAGAAAATGTGAAAACTTGCATTTTGATGGTAGACTGGTCAAACCTTAAAACCAGTTGTAGTAGTTAGTAATACGCATTACGAACATCACTGCAGTTAATTAAAAGAGAGGCTGCATTCTTCTCTGCTGGCTTGCCGCAGGGTTTCCTCCTCTGGAAGAGAAGGTAGTATCTGAAGACTGATCATCCCAAGTGGACTCTGTCAAGACAGGGAGGCTGTGTTGTGCTTGTGGCCAGGTAGACCTTGTGCTAAGGTGAACCAAGTCCAGGCTGTGCTCTGGAAAACAGCAATGATCCTGAGTCTTGGTTCTGAGCTTTCGGAATATCTACTCCCTGCTTGGATGTAGCCAGTAAATCTGAATCCTGAGCCAAATTCTTTGGCTTATTTATTAATGATACAGAACGAAATACTTTTTTTTTTTCTTCATTTTTTATCTCTCTACCTGTCAGTCATTGAGTTCTTAAAGTCTTTGGCTATGCTTTTACAATGTATGCTATGTTCCTTGCCATGCTGTGATAAGTGCTACTTTATAAAATTCCTGTATATGACACATGTGGACAGTTTGTTTCTTAGTTATGTGAATAAACTGGGAACAGATAGAGGGACACAGAGGCACCACCTACCCTCAGTTACTGTTATGATACTAATATATATTAGCCTTCATTTCTTTAGATTAAGTACTCATGATGATGTCATTCCATAAGGTTTTTCTAATGATAGTTCCACCATTTACTAGTATTAGTGACAGAAAAAAAATTTGTAAGAATCTGAAAAAAGGCATGTAAAAGACATTTGATACACTTTTTACATAGTATGCTATAAGAATCTATGTGCTTGTACTCCTCCACTACTAACTTCACATAAAGCTGAGCAATCTTTTTTTTTAAAACAGATAAGATAAGATAAATACTTGTTGTAAGCTAAGGGGCATAGGGCAGTGCCAGTAGAACGTGTGAGTTTAGCCTGTTGCGTCCACTCTGTGCCTGACTCTGTGAACAAAGAATAACAGCAATATCATTGCTCTTCCCTCCAACACAAGTAGTCTGTAGAAGGACTGCACTCACTTGAAAATCATGTGGGGAATCCCCCATGCCTGGCTCCTGTGGTATTAGCTACCAAGCCCAAAATTCTTAACTTACCAATGGATTTGACCCATTATATGGCCTTTGTCATAGCTCTGGATGATTAAGGTGCAAGTGTGTTTCTCTCCATTTGATTACTCTAAATGTATGTCCAAGACCATGCAAGTTTTTGTAATAGATTTAGAAATTCAGCTGAAGACTCATAATTGTCTTAATAGCCTTTTTTTGGTTGTTTTATCATATTGGGAAATGGGAAATGCTGTGAGCAATATTTTTCCCTGAACACTGATGAACTTTTCTTAAAGCAAGAATTTTTCCTCCTTTATATGAAAGCAATATCTTAAGAAAATCTAAAATATTTCAGTAATTCCTTCCATTCTTCTTTAATGATTACTTTTGTTTTAACTGCCTGCAGAATTTCCAATGTGCTGCTCTGCAATGTGACAGATCGGGTGTCATTTTGGTTTGTGGTCACAGATTCTTCCAAAAATGTGACAACTGTTCCTGGAAGTGAGGTAGAGGCAGCCATCAGGTACAGTCACTGCTTCTGCAACATTTTCTTTCTTGCTGACTGAGGGTGCTTTCTCTCTCTGGGCAATGTATGAATGAGCACTCTGCTTCTTTAAGGATGAAGTACTCCATGTAGTTAAAACACTAAGGGGTCAGTACTCTTTCACACCCATGAGATTAGGATTTTTAACAGTCCCACAGAATGCAAAGCATGTGAGCCTTGGTATTCTAACTTTGGAAGAAGTCTCTCTTAATCCTGAAGCCTCAGAAAAAAATCTAGTCCCTTTCCAGAGTCCTACCTTTAATTTGCTGTCCAGCGTGTGGCACATGCACTACTCGTATCCAGCTGCTACGTTTCCCAGTGAGAGAGCCTTCTTCAGATGACAGAATTGCACAGTTTCTGGGTGGAATTTGTTTAATTTAACTTCCGTTGCACACCACATGCACATCTGTATCTGGACGAGTGACCACAGGCTCCCTTTTGGTGCTTCTCAAGCACAGTTCATCTGACTTAATTTAGAAGTCAGCTCTCACATGAGAAATGCTCATGTGAACTCTTAATGAGCAGAGCTGCCGTGTTCCAGCTTGGCTTAAATAATCTTATACTCACATTCTTTTAATACCAGCCCTTTCTAGAGAATGCCAGTCAATATTGCTGAACATTGTTTGTACAAAGTACCATGCAGTACAAATCAGTTTGTTTTCTATTAAGTATTTCATTCTATAGCAAATAAAAGCAAGAGTGTGGAGCTGAAGAGGAAAAAAGAAAAAATGGTAATCTGATTTTAGTAGTCTACAAAACCTGTGTAGGGGCTTTATAGAGATGACTCCCACAAGCAGCATAACTCACATACAATTCTCAAGCACAGAGTAGAAAACAGACCCCTTTGTTTTAAGGCATTCTGTACTTTGTCTTGAAAATTCATGTTATCTCTGTGGAGGTGTAATGCCTAATTCCTGATGAATGAGTATGTGTTCTTTTGGAAAGATTAACTTTTAAGCTTATGAGCAGATTAAACTATTTCCTACAGAGACACCAAACAATAGCTTCATAGCATTAGTGGAGGAAGCAGATTATTTATTCACTGAAGCTCTCTGTAAGAGTGCTGGAATGCAAGGTTTTTGCGTTTCTGTTATTCTTTGATATGTTCAGTAGCATAAGCTGATTTATTTAAGTCTTTTATGTGCCCTGTTTGCCAGATTAGATGCTATTATAGTATGTTTGTTTTTTAACTGTTGTCTGTCACCCAATAAAGAATATGCTATTTATGAAAAGCTTTAATTCTTGCCTCACTTAGAAACAAGAAAGAAAATGGTCTATAAATCTACAATGCTTTTTCTTCAATTGCTTCTGACTGGAGGCTTCCATGTTAAACCATTATTTACAGTAAGAGCACTACCCATGGACCAGAGTTGTACTGTACAGGATTCTCTGCAAAGTAAGAATACAGAGGAAGATAAATCTTCTGAGAGATCTGTATGAGACCCAAGATCTTGCATAAATATACACAGAACATATTTATACATATACAAACACAAAATGCGCCTGTAGTTGCCTGCATGTGTTTCAGCACATAAATCTGTAACTCCAGCTGGTAAGGGCTAACCCTCATCTAAATGAAGGTGAACAATGCTTGTTTCAACTGTTCACAATGATCCTTTCACATCAGCAAGGGTGAAAATCTTTCTAAGTCAAAGATGGCTTACTGTATAATGAGTCTTATAATATGCCATGGCTTTCAGTCCTCTCCAGGAGTGCTAGCTTTCCGTTAAGGCTAAGAACTTCCTGTTTAAGGCACAGTCAAACATTCTGATTTCCAAGAAAAGAAGTTTGCAAAATCTCACCTGTGGTTCCCATGTATATGTTCTTAGGAAATACTTGCTTTATGGTAAATAAATTGAACTGTATACAAGAAAGAGCTGCTGTAAATCATGCAACTGCAATCAAAAAGGATCTCTGAAGACAAATAAAAGTAATATGTTTTCTCAAAGACTGTTAAAATTTTGAAAAAGCTAATGAAAGATACTGCTAAAGCCTTTTAAGGCTGCTTAGATTCAGATCCAGAAATACTTGCAAATGCTTAGAAATAGTGAAAGTGAGTTAAGTACAAATCTCTTTAGCTGCACCCTGCAGGGAAGAAGGGCATGCTGGCAGTAGGGACGGATTCTTCTAGACCAGATTGTACCCGGTGCCTCACGGACTAAGAAAATGTACATCAGCAAGAGCAGATGTACCAGCCCATAACATGCATAGTGGTTCAGTTTGAAGAAGCAAGGAGCACTGATAAATAAATCTTCTGAGCGTTGCAGGGTAGAGCTGCCACTCCCATGCTAATCTCGAATGCTGCGTGAGCAAAACAACAGAGCCACCCTTTCTGATTGCAGCCTCCTATGTCTTCAGCACGTGGTTCAAAGCATAAATAAATAATACTGTTCTTCAGGTCTCATCTTTATTTCATGATTTTTCAGATAAATACATTAAGAAGTCTGGTGTTCGAAACCTTGTGAGTGTGTGGGTGTCCATGGATTACTGACAAAGTCTATGTCAAAATGAAGGTCTGTGTAAACCTACCAACATCATGCTGGATCAAAGTCAGCCCTACCAGCCTTGCAGCACATACATGAAGATTCCTTTTTGGTTTACTTTTATCTTTTTAACTTATAAAATAACTTCATAAAGAATAGTGATGTTCTTTGTGTTTGTTTTTATGAAGGATGAACCGGAACAGAATCAACAGTGCCTTCCTACTGAGTGACAAAACACTGCAGTTCCTGAAGATAACCTCAACCTTATCACCTCCCGTTGAACCCTCCACACCCGTCTGGCTTATCGTATTCGGTGTTGTTCTTTGTCTCACTGTGGCTGGAATTGTTTTCCTTGTTGTTGGAGGGATTCGGCAACGCAAGAAGTAAGCAGCTTAGTGTTTCTTCTGTTTTAACTAAATACTGGCAAGTTAAGTCAGCTGGGCTGGCTTTGCTTTTCTGATCAGCCTCAGAGAAATTATAGCTGTGCACCCCCCTCCCCCCATGGGTGAATATGACACGTGAGCTTTTCTGGGGAAAGGGGTTAAAATTTTACCTGAAGTGTGGATGCCTTAGTTATGTTAGGATGTAGTGAGGAAATAGGGAGTGTAAATACATGATCCTGAAGACCACCTAACTAGAGACAATACCTTTACAAGGACATTTGCTGTCATTCGTCTTAAGGTTTAGTTTGCCAGAGGTCAGCCTCCTCTTAAAGACTACCCAAATAGCTACCAAGATGGAGAAGGCTGGCAGTGACTGTGCCCCTTCCAGGGCAGTCGTATCAAAAGCTGGCAGGGCTAAAAATCAGTTTGCTGCTGCAGTTTGAGGAGCCTCAGTAGAAGACACAATAGTGATTAATGTATGGTTGAAGAGGGCTTTCTCAATGGAACAGTGCATTGCCTCACCTACTGTTGATGCCCTGGTGAGTCCCAAGTACCCAGCCCTTCACAGGTGCATGACCAGATCTCCCCATAAGCCCCGATGTTTGCTGTTTGGCAGTAGCGTAAGAGGGAGATGTTATCCTTTCCTCAGTTTCTGCCCTGTGGTGGCATTGGTGAAAAAGACAAAGCTATTGTAAGCATGTTGGAGTAAGACAGAGAGTAGGTGACGATTTGGTCCTGCCATCTCTGTTGGCTCAGAGTTGGGCATAAGGAATAGAAATTTCTCAGCTAGGCTGTGATTCTACCATAGAAGTTCAGCTTCTGCTGTGCTTTAGGCTGCCACAGAGGTTAGGCTAACACAAAATTATGGCTTCAGCAACAAATGTATGCAGGAACAGCAGAACTGAAAAGGGTTCTGAAAAGAACTAAAATAATAATTTCTGCTGACATCTAAATAATGTTAAAATTATTGACTCGATGGTGGACTGTATCCCCAAATATATCAGAACAAGGGATTCATTCACCTATGAAAAGTGGTGTGTTGCAGAGACTTTTTCTTTCTGCCTCGTTATCACCTTGTAGGTTAAAAGACCTCAGAAAAATAAGATCTGTTGCACAGGGTAAGTGCTTCTCATAGAGAACCCATAGTAGTGTAGTCAGAATCCCTTCAGCTATATTTCGCATTCAGAAGAGCTGCATAAATTTGCAAGACCCCTTTCTGTTTTCAAACAACAAAATTCAACAAACAATAGATGAGAGATACTGTTGGGGGAAGAGTCTGGTCAGGTACTTGGCAACTGTCACAACTTTCCGTGTGGTATGGACTGAGTTATTTCATCCCCTGAAACTTGGCACCCTCTTCTGTAAAAATGGAGAGTAATGTTCCTACCTGAAGCCTATATCTGCCCTCGGTGTAGTATTGTGGCTCTGTGTGTCTATGTAGTGCTTAACTTGAAGGGGATCTTTGAGCATTTCAAGTAAGTGTAATGTAAATAAATTATGCTAGATAGATATTATTTTTTCTAGCTAAAATAATCATTTCTGCTTCATATCATACCGAAAGACAGCATTTCCCCCCTCTATTTTCAAACTGATTCAGCTGAGCTTGAGCAGTTCCTCTCATTATAGTGTAAACTTCATGCTCTTGTCATCATACTAACAGTAATATGTCTTGTTGGCATCCTCTGTGTCTCATGCTCTTATTCTTTTAGTTGTTACATTCCTTTTCTCCATTTCCCTACTCTGCCTTTATGTATAGGATCATAGAATGGTTTGCATTGGAAGGGACCTTAAAGATCATCTAACCCCCCCACCAGGGTCAGGTACACCTTCCACTAGATCAAAACCCCATCCAACCTGGCCTTGAACACTTCCAAGTTCAAGGGATGTGGTACCCACAACTTCTCTGGGCAATCTGCTTTAGTGCATTGCCCTCATTAGTGAAGCAATACTTCCTCATAGCCAATGCAAATCTACCCTCTTTCAGTTTGAAAGTGTTACCCCTCATCCAATCACTGCACTGCCTGATAAACAGTCCGTCCCCATCTTTCCTGCAAGCCCCCATTAAGTACCAAAAGGCAGGAATGAGGTCTCTCTGGGACCTCCTTTCCACCAGGCTGAACAACCCCAGTTCTCTGAGCTTGTGCTCCCGGGAGGTGTAACCTTTCCTTGGAGCAGGTTCGTCTGTGGTTGAACTCCAGCAGTCCTTCCACGCCAATGGCGTCGATAGCAGGGGTGGGCGAGCGAGGAGAGGGTAAACCAAGCATAGAATCATAGAATCATAGA
>NW_008600180.1:0-4506 GCF_000691845.1 Merops nubicus
TTTTACACGGAACCAGGACATAGCTATTGCTATCAATTGGCTTGTGCAGTCTGGGCTTGCTTTTACATTTTTGTTATCATTCTGACTGATGCTGTGTTAGCTTCTAGTCTGATGTAGTTGTAATTGTTGCCATGCCTGTCCTTTGAGAGTCAGGAAAGAGAGTATGCTCTTCTAATTAAAGCATGGCTTTTTGTTGCTGTGTGAAATAACTCTCAGATTTCTCCTAGCAGTGTCAGAATGTATGCAGATATATTTGGCATAGTGGAATGTAGACATAAGATGCAGTGCTTGAGGGGAAATGCAAGTAGGATGGAGGTAGCTGAGATGTAGTATACAGTAAAAATGCCACAGTGCAACAATACTGCAGTGCTACCTTTGTGCTACTTTGCAGTCCCTGTCCAGCTCCATTCTGTATCACTCAGATTCAGTGTGGATGCCATTGCCTTCAAACCTAGCTTCGTCCAGGAGGAAAGGGGCTTTTAATTTTATTTATTTTTGTTCATCTTCTTCCCCTCAGTGTAGCAGACAGTATTGTATGCTTCACATCCACAGCTCTTGGCAATGCAATGGGAAAGAACAACATCAGTAAAGTATTTTACATTCAGGGAACTGAGTTACAAATATTTCTGGTTTAGGTTTCATTACAGGATGAAAGGAGTAGGGCTAGTAAAGCAGTTCAGCTACAGGAAAGAGGAGGAGAGAGGGCAGGTTAATACAGTGAGACTGAGGTTGAAATCCCATTTCTCCAACAGCTCTGTGGTGTCATGTATTAAATACCAGCATCAGGAAAGATTCATGTGGCTTCACTAGATGATTACCATATGTTGGGCACATTGCAGTAAGAGAGAAACAAGTGTTTTCCGCTGAAGACCATAACTTTGGATTTTAATTCCTGCATGAGCTGAACCATGAATTGTTGAAGATCTTGGTAAATGAAGCACAAGTGAAACAACGGGAATGCAAAGGAATGTGTCCTATTTGTTGGTCTGCCATGGTTTGAGCTTGATGCTTGATGCAGCTGTGAAGAGGAGCAGCACACCTAGAACTGTGAACATCCAGTGTGAGGAGGTTCTCACTGCGCATGTCAAAGATCTGCTCAGGTGCTGTCTGGAGGAGGAAGTCGTGCTGAAAATGTAACTTGTAGAAATACAACTGTTGTCATGCAATGGAATTATTTCCAGCAGGTAACAGAGGCCAAGTGCAGTAGCACTTCTGGAGGAACTGATAAGTAGTGAAGGATGAAGAGGAACATTGCTTGACAGGAAAACAGAGATCTAGGAACAAGAGACTCGGTAAAAGACTGAGTTATAGAGCTGGAGTTTCCTTTGAGGCTGAGCATACAATTTATATGAAGAGTCACAGAAATAAAATAGAGGAAGAATTGAAACATGATGTTGTATGCATATGTTTGTCTAATTCAAGCAGTGAAGGAATATAACTGCCTTGACTTTTCTAGTAAAATGACAGAAGAGCCAGTTTACTAATTTCTTCTACTTTGCCTTACTAGGTTTGGATTATTAGGCCAGAAATGTACTTGCCTTAGCTATAGAGCATTGTCTGGATGGATTTCAACCCAGGATCAGAGTTATGCAAATACAACTGCTCCAGGGGAACTGGATCTTGTACCCTTATGTTTCTTTATGCTGTGCTCCAACTTGTCAGATGGTCTTAAGTTTGCACTAGAATTGCTGTTATCCTTAAGGCACGTAGTGTCATGCTGCTATTTTTCCCTCCAAAGGAACTTAAGGAAAGAGAAAGAGGGAGAAAGGTCTTGCATGAGCAGAATGTGTGATGGAAATAATGGAATCTATCATAAAAATGCTGAGAGGGACATGCTGATGAAAAAGAATCCTTGTTTTCCTCTTGGATTATTCTAATGCCCTTAGGTAATGACCTTTCTACATTTTTTTTTGGTAGATGCTGACAGAATAATCTGAGCAGTTTCTTTAGACCATTACCCTGTGAAGCGTAACGAGCAAAACTTGCAGAGAGCAAGGCATTAAAAGTTATGCTATTTAGAAGCAGGAAAAAAAAAAAAATTATGTCCTTGTCTTTTGAGATTAAATACATTAAAGAGATATGATCTGCAGAAATTAACTGAGAGGCAGAGTGATGCTGCATTGTAAAAGGATCTTGAATCAAACCTACATGAAATATCATTTTGGGGTAGTTGTTACTCCATGGTATTCTCAACAGTTGGCACTGTTGCACCCCTTCACACTCCAAAATCCAATTTAATCAGAATCCCATAGTGACAAAAAGGTAAAGAGCTGTTATATTTCAATCACTTTGTAAGGAAAGCCCGGGCTGTAATTGAAGGACATAGTTTTACTGTGGATACAGCCCTTTTCAGAAAGCCTTTTCTCCACCTTTATAATGCTCTATCCTCAGCTAAAACAATGGCAAGTGTTGCCGGTGCTGATGGAGGTAGAATCAGTTACCCCCTGCTTTTCATGGGCCTTTTTCTTGAAGGGCTGAGCAGATAGACGTTAATCCTCCTGTCATATAAAGTAAAAAACTGCAGACACTGAAAACACACTCTGGTCTCCGAATAAATTTTTAAACACTGGTCACTTCAAACTTATTCCAGGGTAAAAAAAAAAAAAATAAAAATACTATGAGTTTAGAAATTTTGACAGTATTAAGAATGTTTTATTTTGCATGTGCAAAAGTTTAGTGTTAGTATAATTGTAATGGATAACCTGCAGTTTGTTAATCAAACTTTAATTGTTTAATTGTTTTCTTTTAATTGTTTTTCTTGCTTGCTTTGAAACTCAGTTTGCCTGCTTAAAGATTAACCAACAGAACTTGCTGTAAGAGCAGTCTGTTCGAAATCGCATGCTTGCTTGCTTTGAACATATAGCTATTCTGTGTTGTAAACAATGAAAATAGGGGGAAGAATTGGGTTTAGGTTGGATAATCATGTGTGTGAAGAAACAATCACCAAGAATGATACAACCCCCTCCTTCAAGACCACTGGAAGGCAGAAAGGACCCACTAGCAACAGTTGGTGCAGCCGCAGAAGGAAGAAAGAGATATGTTACACAGGAAAAAAGAAGAGTATATAATAAGAGACTTCCTTTTTAAATCAGTGAATTGAAATAATTTAACAATGTGTCTTTGTAAAACATTCATGTACAACATGTTTTAGTGAAATGTAGTTTCTAATGACATTTAGTAGGTTACTGTTGAATACTTTAATGAAAAAACAATGGTAAATATTTGAGGAAGCAATTTTGCATCAATTAACATCCAGTAACATCATGTAAGTTTTCTGCAACTCATCAGCTGGAATTTAGAGACATTTGATATTAAGCATAATTTTTCCAGGAAAAAAATATTGTTAGAATCCTGCTGTGAATGAAAATTACATAATTTTTTTTTTTACTTAGCTGGCGCATTTGTAGGGATTGGTAATGTATTAACTGCTGCTTACATTATTTCAGAATTATCCCTGGAGTTTTGCAGTTAAAAATAATTTCTTTTCAGCTGTTATGAACCTGTTATAAAAAAAAAGTCACCTTCTTGTCAAGAAGTTGTAGTACATCTTTTAAATTTCTCTTTATAGGCTTTATGGTGTAACGTTTGTGTTGTTATTACAGAAACAGAAAATCATCAATTATTAAACTGTTGTATTGGTACAACTTCTAAGACTTCCTCACTTGTTTCTTTTCTGTTGCATGATTACTTGCACAGTGTTTCCTGACAAAGAAAAACCCCAAACCAAACAAAATAAATCCAAACACACACACACAAAAAAAAACAAACCAACTGAAATATTTTATAAGAACACTAACAAGTAATGTTTTGAATCTGTCAGATAAATAGTTTTTGGAGAGACTCTTAAGGGTCTGATATTAGCCCCCCCGACACACCCAAATAAAAACAAAATAAATGAAACTATTGAAGTGATACTTCGGTTTTATATTTGTGGTCTGAATGTTGGTCTTGCTTGATAGCAGAAAGAAATTGTCACTTACCTGACTGTAAATAGAATTTGTTTGTTTTACCAAGAACTCTGTGTAAACATCTATTGGATGAATCCTTCCTGACAACACTTGAGTGAGATAGCAAAATAGAAGCTTTTTTCTTGTTTTATTGGACAAAAGAAGGTTTGCTTCTGTGATCAAGTTGTATTTCAGACAGTGGAACTGGACTTCTCCACTAACTTTCCTGTTGTGGATTAACACCTAGATCTTGCTGGAAATTGGTATTTTATACATAAGTAATCTCCCTGAGAATGTTCAAATAAATCCATTTTTTAATGTGCTTTCAAAACCAGAAAATTATTGTTCTGTTTGATATGAACACAAAAGCAATGTAGTTAAGAAGTACTACTATTCAAATTAATATTTAACTGCATTCTGATACAAGTTAAGAGGAAAAATGAAATATAAACTTTATCAAATGGGAGAGTCCTAGCACAGTTCAGATAATCCCAGTTTAGGGTAGCAGAGTTCAAATTAAAGAATATGTGCAACCAGTCTTAGTGAAAATATATATATA
>NW_008600181.1:0-232 GCF_000691845.1 Merops nubicus
GATGGCCGTTGGCCACTGGTTGCTACCCTTGGGGCCTGCTGGCCTTCCTCCTGCCAGGGGGGAGGGTGAGGAGGGGCCCCAGGAGCTCCCTGCGCAGGGTAGGGTGGGGGGAGCAGAGGGTGGCACCCAAAATTGGGCTTCTAGCAGTGGGGGAGTGACCGAGCAGCACAGACAGTGCAGGGGGAGCAGGGAGGAGCTGAGCTGAGCAAACCCACCACTGAGACCATGCTGG
>NW_008600182.1:0-474 GCF_000691845.1 Merops nubicus
GTTAAAGAAGATTATAGAATTACAGAATTTTTTTCTTAACTCTGGTTGTTCCACGTATGAACAACTATGCACTTACCTGTGTCAGAAGAGAGAAGGAGGTATAGCCTTGTGAGCCTTGATGGTCTCTGATGAAGAAGAGTACTAGGATGCCATGCTCTGAAGATCCTGCTATGGATTATTTTACCATTGCTAAGCTGAGTTCTGCAGAGCTGCAAAGTTGTCTTTGTGCTGTTTTGCAAGGGCCACCCTTTGGTTCAGCGCTGGCCATGGGGGACATGGAGTGTCTCCTGCAGGACCTCTGCAGCATCCTGGCCAGTGTTCCAGCAAAATGGTTCCCTAGTCTGGCAGCTCTGCCTTTGCTGAGCTTCATGCCCCAAGGGATAATCCTCCTATAAGATGGAGCATGAGGCAGGGCACTGTGACAGAAGGTCTCTGCCTCTAACCCGATTCAGGCACTGGATGTTTCTGAGGCAG
>NW_008600183.1:0-484 GCF_000691845.1 Merops nubicus
GTGGGAAGGGGAGGGAATACAATGGTTCACCCCCACCCGGGGTCCTCCCAGTTGCTGAAAGTTCATGCCCCCATTCCAAGCCTCAAACCACAATAGAGGGGTGTTGGATGTTCTTGCTTAACGCCCTCTCTGCTGCTTCCTGGAAGCTTCTGGAAATACCACACCTCCTCTTGAGGCTCCTGTTCCTCTTGGTGGAAGTGCCATCCAGCCCTTTTTTCTGTGGTGGTGGGAGTGTCAGCCAGCTGGGAGTCTTGGGAGAGCCTGGGAGAGCTCCCCAACTCTTCATAAGCTGAAGGGTGATGAACCTTTCTGGTCACACTAGCACACCAGTGGGGCAGCAAAACAACCCAGGCTGATACCAGCTCACCGGAGGCTGCCAACTTAAGCTGAAAATCTCACAAGACAAAAGCAGACTTATACTGCAGGAGGCCATTTAGCCTTGTGGGTGGGATGGTCAAGAAGGAGCCAAAAGGGTCTTTTTTTT
>NW_008600184.1:0-827 GCF_000691845.1 Merops nubicus
AGCACTTCACCACCTTACCAGAAAGGGACAGCTGGATAACAATTCTTGTGCAAAAAAAAAATAAAAAAATCTGGTGCTTTTGGAGTTGTCTTCCAAGGATGGCTGAGGGAAAGGGAATGAGGCACAGAAGGAAAAAAGAAGAGCTCAGTTTCCAGCATCCTGTGCTACCAGCTTGTGTACAGTGAAGCTGCAACATGGATCTGGAGAGGGAGAGCAACACACACTGGTGATTGGGTTCCTTGGGGCTGCAAAGCAGGAGAGCAGAGGATGCGGGCAGCAAACGACGACCTTGTCCACAAGCTGTGTTACTGAACTGTGCTCACAAATGCAGCTGGGGTCAGCCTGTGGCTGTGCCTGCACGGGTAGCAGTACAAAGCCCTGTCTCTCTTCCCAGCACTGGGGTGGGAGAAGGAATCCCAGCCCGAGGTGACTCTCAACAATAAACTTAAACAAAAAAACAAAAATAAAAAACAATAAATTAGTAATTCCCAATATAGAAACCCTCAGGACACTCAACACATCAGGCAACAAAGATACCCACAAGTTAGGCAGGCGATGGGTGGCAAGGGCCCTTTGGAGATTTAGTTGAAGTGGTTCTTGCAAAGCTTTGCGGCGGGCAGCCCCAGAGCCAGATTGTAACGTGTAGCTCGTGCAGAGCCAGCAGACACAGCCAAGGAGGAGAGGTGGGGGTCGTGTGCCGAGAGCCCACGACACAGCCCAGCACCAGTCCAGATACGCGCTGTGAACCCAAACACAAACACTGTCCAGGTTCCTTGTCTGCTCATGAGGGAAGACGGCAGGACAAACAAATCTTCCGCTCTCCTCCG
>NW_008600185.1:0-7846 GCF_000691845.1 Merops nubicus
GTGCTCTTGGTGCTGAAGGCCGGGCGGCGGTGGAATAAGTACTTTAAATCCCGCAGGCCGCTCTTCACGGGGGGGCTCGTGGGAGGGCTCTTCACATACGTCCTGTTCTGGACTTTCTTGTACGGCATGGTGCACGTCTACTAAACCAGCTAGGAGCCACGTCAGCTGCTGTGGGGTTTAACAACGCAGGACTGTTGCCAAAAATCATCTACACAAGTAGGCCAGCTTCCCTTTTAAACCGTCGTCCTTCGCTTCTGTTAACACCCTCAGTAAATGATGTCTGAGTACAGATGAATGGGTAGCACTGTTCTAATTAAACTGAATGTGAAACACCACTTGGGTGCCTCCCACGAATATTTGTATGGAGGTAGTTAAGGAGTTGCTTCTGCCCCTCGTGGCAGGCACAGCCCTGGGCTTTGGTTAATGTTGTCCCCTGTTGCCTTTGTGTTTTGGATAGGACACACCACTTACAGCCCCCTCAAGATCTGCTGCCTGTCCCTACACACAAATGCTGGTGAAAGCACTCCTAAAAATAATCCACTGACACAGGGAGACACTGCTCAGTAGTGTGTAATTAATCACATGGAAGGGGTTGGTACAGAGATGAAATGGGGTTGCCATTGCAAATGTTATTTCCACGGCTGCTGTGTGTGCACTGTCAGGAAGGACACTGTCAGGGTGCTGCTCCCTGCCAGACACAAGTCACTAAGTGATGCTCTCAGGAGTCACTCTGCTCCTTACTGCTGCAGTACTGAGTGAGATGGAGGCAGCCAAGTGCAGAGCCTCGTGAGCTGCCAGCCCAGCCTGAGCTGGACACCCGTGAGCCTGCCAGCACTGTCAGTAACAGCAGTGCCTGGGGCGCTCTGTCTGGCCCTGGCAGGGACAGAAGGGAGAAGTCCAACCACTCCCTGTACAGGTGGCAGCTCTGCTATAGCCCTGCTGGTGCAAACAGTGTTTAAGGGACGTGCTTAGCATAAGGGTAGCACACAGAAGGTGGCATGTGGGACCTAAAAACCACACTGTACAGAGGAGTCTTGGAAGAGGACTACCCTAAAGAGACAAATTTTATTGCTCTACATGAAACACAAGGGATTAAAAAAAAACAAAAACAACAACCAAACCTCAACAAAGTTCCTGAGAAGGACTCTGGTTATGTTTTATCAACAGCAGTGGCTGTGGGACTTGTGTTAAACAAAGGGAAATATTTTTGGGACTTCTGGGGGCCTGAAACCTTAAATTCAGGAAGTTGCTTTGGTCAGCTAAGAAGAGGATTTTTTTGTCTAATTGAAACATTGGTAAAGAAACATTCAGTAGAGCATGATCAACTTTACATGTTATGATGAGCTTCCTGGTGTCCAGGAGTTGTGCCTTGGCCTGGTGTCACAGGTGAGGGTCACCTTCTAGAAGTTATTCTAACAGAACTCAGCTCTGACAGTCCCATGGCAATTCTGATCAGCCTGATGAGTAGAGCCAGTCAATTATACACATGGTGAGTCACAGCTCCCTACAGGAGAGAATTCTGGCATGAAGAGGCAGTTTTGGATGTGATGGGAGCAGCTCTCCTAAATTATTTTAACTCCACTGTGTAATTCCATTTTCTAGCCAAATATTTGACCTCATAATTACCTTGCATCTAAACAGAAGCAGAGGAGGTGGACTAGGCTGGGCAGGGTTTGCTATCCATGACTGGATTCCTCATTTGCCACTGCTGACAAAGGTGAGTTTTGATTCAGAACCAGCCAGCACCTCAGAGTAAGCACCCAGAGGAGTTAAAGCAGAGGTGAGCACAGCTCGCCCCTCCATTTGTGTGACACTGTCACAGCAGCTCTCTGCCACACCACCCTCTCCACAGCTGTCCCAGCACTACGTAAGGACAGCAGAGCAGGAGCCCTTCAAATCCTGGTAGTCAAAGAGTGCACAGAAACATTTCATCTTTGTGAGGACGAGTCCTGAACAGCATTTGGAGGACACTGATCAGTTGGTGCCAGGCCAGGGTGTGGAAGCTTTCAATGAGGCAGGATTATCTGTTCACCTCCTGTCTCCAGGGGCTGCTGAGTTGGTTCCTGTCAGCTCAAGCAAATGCAAACTTTAAATAAGGACACTGCATAAGCACCTTTCTGAGATGAGTTACATCCCCACACGAGCAGAAATTCACTAAAGGGCTGGAATGAGACTTATTTCTCTGTGGAGAAACAAAGCAGCACTCTTAATTCTTGGTAGTTACCAGCATTGAAGCAATGGACAACTGTCCTCCAAATTTTCCTCCTGTTGGAAAATTCCTTCTTGCTATTTAGAAGAACTTGGCAAACTCTGTTTCACCTGCCAGATCTCCCCTGTCAGTCCCTGCAGTGCACTTCAGGGTACTACATAAAATGGCAGAAGCATTAAGTGCCCCATCCAGCTCCCTCCCCACCACGAGCAACTGGTTCCTGGTGCAGGAAGGACAGCCCCAAGCAAATGAAACCAGGCACTGCACAAAGGAGGGAGACCCAAGACTGTGTCTGTGTGGACCCCACCAGTGCCGTGCTGCTCCCCCCACTCTCACCCAGAGCCTCCTGCCCCTGCCTCAGGACGTCCTCTGCCCCTTCCCTGGGTGGGGGAGCTGGGACCCAGCTGAGCCTGAGCCCGTTCTCTGCCCAGAGCTGCAGCAGAACCTTCTGCTGCTGCTCCTGGGACAAGCAGAGCACCTCGATGCAGCAGCTGCAAAGGCTTTTCCTGGAGGAGCCCCGTTCCCAGCCCCAGTGGTCACACACACCCCAGCTCGGACCCCAACCCAGTCAGCACAGGCACTGTAGGACAAGCAGCCCCTTTCCCCTGGGCTCTCAGAGCTGCTGAAATGCTGCATTTCACTGCCCTTCCCAAGAAGAGCTGTCCTGCTGCTTTACATCTCCTCTCCCAAGCAACACAAGCAAGAGTTGGAAGCGGTGGCCACAAGCCAGTGGAGCAGGAGATGGTTTGAGTCTCCACCTCAGCCCTCAGTGGTGTTTCACAGCGTGGCTCTTCTGCACGTGGAAGCAAAGCACAGCCAGGGGGGAACACTGGCTGTTGATGCAGGTACAGACACAGCTATGGAGATACAAAACCAGTCATTTGGTGCCTTTTTTCTCTTTTATAAAACCCTTCTATAAATCCATAGCGACGACACTGTTGCAAGCTCAGGATACCAGAGAACATCTTGGGGAAACAAGGGTGTTCTTGAAGGGATTTTTTTCCCTCTGGAAATCCCAATAATAGACAGTAGATCTGATCTGGGGCATCTCCACCTCCCAGTCCTGGTGGGATTTCACACCCGTGTGGTTTTCCAGCTGGCAGAGTCACTGCTGTGCCTAGAGCCCACCCAGCTGCTCAGGGCTCTGATTCCCGTTCAGCGTAGGGCTAGATAACGATTTCCTGGAGCTGGACCTGAGGAGATGAGCACAGTGACAGACATGGAGACCCTGGGGACAGGAGGCTCCCAGCCAGGCCTGTCACCCCTTACCACAGAGGCCACCACCCTCCCTACAGCCAAAACCCCAGTTCTCCTTTTCATGAGGCTGTGGTGCTCTTGGAGCTGCCCCAGTCCCACCCGCAGTCCTCAGGGCTGCCAGCACAGGACCAGGTCAGTGCAGCCATGACACACCAGCTTCCTTTGCTCCCCAGCTAACTGCAGTGAGGAACTGCAGAGGAAAGGAGCACCTTAGCTAAACTCATTTGGAGGAATATAATTTCCTGGAATTTGCCTTTGTTTGCCATTAATGTTTACTGTGTTCCCATATCTGCTCCTGTTTCTGTTAGTCATAACAATAAAGCCATGACATTACATCTGAGCACAGAGACCAAGCCCACTTACTTTACTTCCTCGTACTTTTTGCCTCGATAAAAGTTACTCTTTTTAATCAGATACAGCAGCACCAGGTCACAAAAGAAAGCTCCCTGCAAAGAGAAAAAAAGCTTGTGTTTTTTTCTTTACAAGAGGAAGAGTTCTGATCTATTTAGCAATGAGCACAAATTAAAGAAGAATAACTTACAGGAGCTGTATTTTCCTTCACACTCCATGTAATCTTGGGGATATTTAGACTTCAAGGTACATTAACAAATGTCCTTAAGGCAGGACACAGACAGACACCTCACTGAGCAGTCAGAGCAGCAAAAGCTCTGCTGGAGCAGGTATAAACCAACTGCCCCATTCTACCCCCACAGCAGCTGAAGGAGGGATCTGGTCTCAGTGTGTCAGGTGAAGAAAAGCCCTTCACTTACCGCTCCCATGAGAGCCAGCCCCGAGCCAATGTTGATAATGGTGGGGATGATGTTAAACTTCCCTGCCTGAAAGAAGAAAAGCCATGAAGTACTCTGTGAAAGAACAGCCCAAGAAACACACTTCAGGGTGTGGTACTACACAGGGGAGCTCCGGGTGCCCGTGGGTGTGTTGTGTTAGCCACAAGCAGATCTGCAGTCGACAGTCTTGGAGGCTAAAGGTCTGTGTGCATCTGACCAGCTGTCCACAGCTGCATTCCTGAGCTTGTGTCATCCCTGGGCCAGGCTTTTTTCTGCAGCACATACACATGGAAAACAAGTCTCTGGGGCACATTTATTTCTGCTGGGCTTCACGTGACCCTGTTCTCAGGCAGAGGAGGTGCAGACTCATCCGCACTCCACGGCATCCCCCTTCTCGTGCAGGGTTAGCTCCACAGGGATGAGTGGCAAAAGCCCTTTCCTACGACCAGCCAGAGAGGCTGTTCTCACCTCAGAGCTGCCTGAGAAATGTCCCCCCCCTTTTTTCTCCCAGGCTCTGAGTCACTCTGGCCTAGGAGCTCACCTTGCCATTCACCATCACGTCGAAGCGGATTCCGTAGGCTTTAATGAGCGTGCGGTAGTCCACCCCCTCAGCATCCCGGTAATATTTGGCAAACCTGGAATACAACAATGCTGATTTTAACTCCATCATCTGCCCCCCACATACAAGGACCCACCTGAATTCACCATCTCTTCAAACAGATCCATTTCCTTATCAAAAGCAGCTCCAGCCTGCTGAGAGCAGGACCCTCCCTCCCCACACCTGCACGGGGACATGCCTGGCACAGGCTGGTACCACTTCACTGCCAACTCCTGCAGGTCAGAGCAGCTCAGCCCAACCACAGTACTGCATCCTGTGCTCCTCTCTGCCTACCTGAAGTTGTACCCAGCAGAGATGGACTTTTCTGCAAACCTGTTGTCCAGCCGGCTAAAAGAATAGTGAGGATTACATTCAGAAGGGGCTTTATCAAGATCACAGTTCCATTCAATCTGAATTCCTATCACACCACCCTTAACAAAAGAGAGAGACAACATGAGTTTTTCAAGCTTAGTTCAATGAATGTGTCTTCAAATCAGTCAGATTCTTGGGCAGGTTTTCCCCAGGGGTGAGGACAGTCGCACTGCTGGTCCCAGACACGAGCACACACACTTCTGGGTGGGTGAAGTTCACACATAATATTAATCACACCACCCTACACACAACCCTGGCTTTCCCTCTGCTGGTATCCTAGCAGGAGGTTTCCCTTCCCAGGACTGACTTCATTAATTACATGCCTGTAACATATTTCAGTGGAGATAAGGCTTTTTTTATGCAGAGATGAAGTTCACAAGTGCAGAAGCCAGCAGAAATCCTGCACTCTTCCACCCTGTGCTCCCCAGGATGCCTCAGACCAGCTCCATCTTCCCCCCTGTGCCTCCCCCACGGGGTCACAGGCTGTTTTGTCCTCCAGCCCCAGGAACTCCATGCAGAAATGTGTCTGTCTCCTGCAGGGGAAGCCTCTCAGGGTCTTCTCTGAGCAGAGGAGCCCCACTGGCCTTCCAGAGTTCTGGGTTAAAACCAGTGGTGTAGTAATGTTGAAATCAAACACAAAAAAAAACCCTGCTTTTTTGGGGAGCTCTGAATAACAGATAACTGACCCAACAGCCTCTTCCAGAGGACCCATATCCCCCTGCCTCCCATTCCCTGGGGACAGGATAAAGGGGACCTGCAGGATCTGAAGCACCAGCATCTCTCCAGGGCACCCTGGATGGGAGGCAGATCCCTGGGCAGTCACCAGCCAGGGAGCCACAGAGCCCGAGGCACATTCCTACCTCCAAGGCCATCTCCTGGAAGTCACTCCCAGCCCACTGAACAATGTTCCCCAGGAGGAAGATGGGGCAGTAGGGATGCTCCGTGCTGTAGCGGCAGCTCTTCAGGTAGGACTCATTGTCTGTTGCCAGCACATTCACCCTGCAGGTAGGGAAGAGGGAAACCCACCTTGTCTCCCTCTTTGCTTGCACAGCCCATGCCACCAAAACCACAGAGACAAGAGACCCCTCCAGCACCCATTGTGCACAACAGAATTGGCACCTTGCCACCAGCCTCATCACCTGGGAGCCTCCCCACTGCTGGCCCAGGGAAGGCAGCCTGCCCATGCAAACAGGAGCTGCAGGCCAGAAGGGGGCCAGGCCACCCAAATCTGGGCTCAAGGGAGGACTCACATTGGTGGCAAATTACCAGAGTGCTCCTGGGCCACTTGGTTTTCTCAAAAAAAACCCAAACCAATTAAGATCCTAGAAATATCTTGCTGAACCTGGAGGAACAGCAAGAACATCCTCCTTCCCACACTTCTTCCACACATCTGCCTCCCCACCTTGGTCCTCGGGCAGGACAGCAAAGCAAACCAAGGCTCTAGGTTCTGTGATGGAGAGGACAGAGGGACCTCTGAGCACCTGCACTTACTTGGAGAACTTAAACTTGGGGAAGCGGATGGAGTTCTTGATGTAAACTGTGAAGTTTTCTGCACTGCCAAGAAGTGGTTTCCTGGAAGAGAAGGTTTGTTACCTGCTTCACACTGGTACCCTGCCCACATGCTAAAACTTGAACTGCCATTTCAGAAACAGTGAGCTCTCAGCCCCGGGCTCTTGGCCACACACAGATACACTGCCCTGAGGAGCTGGTGAGGAGCGTGCAGGCTGAAGAGAAGCCCCGAGAGCTGGAAGCAGCCCTGGGACAGCCAGAGAGCCAAGCAGGGGGCAGCAGGGGCCAGTTGTGCTGTGGGGCCATGCTGAGCTCCCTCCTGCACTGCACAGCCAACAGCCAAGCGAGCGTCCAAGCAGAGGGAACCCACAAACCACCCTGGGTGACACACAAGCCAAAGAACTCAGGCTTAGAAATGGTGTAGGACGGCCACGTACTTGGGCTTGGATCTTTTCTCCACTGGGCACCAGGCCAGTATCTCACAAGTCCCTCTGACACCATCCCTGTCTTTCAAACAGCGGCCAGTCCTAACCCCTGCAGCAAAGACATCACAGAAAAGGTCACACAGAGCAGCCACCTCCTCTCCTTGCCTACAGAGCACACAAAACTCAGATGCCGTTCACTGCCACCCTAAACTCCCCTCCCTGCTATGAAAGGGCCTCTCAGCTGGAACACCCACTCTTGTTGCCTCCCCCAGCAGCCCGGGCTGGCTCTGCTGGGCGCTCACACAGCCACCACAGAGCTGTAAGCACGGCGGCACTTGCATCAAAAGCTGGTAAAGGAAACCAAGTGCCTGTCACTCTGCAGTCAGGGATCTCCAGGTGTAACCAGGCTGATGCCCCCGAAGGAGCCTGTCTGTACCAGGAGTTCAGAGGGCCCTGCCCTTACCGTTGCCTGCCACCACGGCTCGCCCGGCCGGGCAGTCCCGGTCCTCGCGGCACAGGGCGTCAGGGACGCTGGCACTCTGTGGGGTGAAGGGGACAGAGTGAGACCTGTGCCAGCACAGAGGGGGAAGAAAGTGCTGCTGGCGTGGGGCAAACCCTCCGCAGGATGAAGGGTGAAGCTGTGCAGCTGAGTGGTAACTACAGGCCAAGTGTCCCCCCCACACCCCCC
>NW_008600186.1:0-329 GCF_000691845.1 Merops nubicus
ACCTCACCTTTGGGTGTCAGGGGGCTCGGCCGCGCAGGGCTCTACCCCACGGTCAGGTCAGACGCTTTAGGCTGCGTTCAGCAGAATTAAAACAACAACAATGAAAACCCCAAACTGGAATCCCCCCCTCCTTTCCAGCCCCCATCACCTCTGGGGAGAATGCAGGAAAACCAACACATTTAGAACCATTAACTCTTAAAATAGCTGAATTTCCTCCAGGAGAAAAAAACGCAAATTATTACACTCATGAGTTCAGGATATTTATATATTATATGAATCGATGAATAAACAGGTCCTGTCGCTACGGCCGTCGTCCCTCGGAAGAGGGG
>NW_008600186.1:372-607 GCF_000691845.1 Merops nubicus
TTGTTGCCAGAACACTGTAGAGGCGGAGTTTTAATTTTTTTTTTTTAAATAAATATTTGAAATAAGGAAAAAGGAGAATGTTTTCCATTGAACGATAATGTAAAAGTACTGATAATATCGCCCAAAGCAGAAGAGAATTGTTTAAACAACGTCGGCGCTTGCAAGATTGCCCAGAGTAAATACATTCGCGCTGCGTTTTTGCAGGACCGCTGTTTGCGGGGCGGTGCGAGCACAG
>NW_008600187.1:0-10979 GCF_000691845.1 Merops nubicus
GGCTGCGGGGACACCGGGAAAACCCGGCCTCAGAGACGTGTAGGAGACCGGAGGCATAAAGCCAGGGCGTTACCTTGCGCAGCTTGCTCGATGCCTTCCCTGCCTCCCGTTAGGTTGGACACTGGTCAGTTCTAGTCCCCTTCTACCAGAGTTCTCAGATACCTTGTTAGGTCTTGCACTGTGGAAATGAACAGGCAATAGGGTACACCGGGGGAGTGGCTCCCGTAGTACAGGAAGGACTAAGGGAGGGGGCTCAAGCCCTCCCAAAGCCCTGGCCGAGCTTGTGCTAGAGGAAGGTGAGACCCCAAAATCCCCAGGCTCTGTACACACTCATGCATGGCCCCTCGGGAACAACAAGCACCCCAGGGCATCCCCAAAGAGGAGCTCGGTGGCTGTGTTCATGTCCTTGCTGTCTGTGTGTGCCACAAATCTGCTCTCACTGGATTTGCTCTGGGCACCTGAGAGTTGGAGTGTAGGCGCTGGAGTAACTGTGGCTTGGTTCCTGATCACTGCCAGGTTTCTCCCTGCTGCCCTTTAATCTCTGCAGTTTCTCTCATGAATTATAACTCCTTGAGTGAGAAAGGTGAGGGGCTCGGGGAGCTGCCTGCAGCCTCTAGGTTGTCCACCTTTGCTGTCCTGAGCTGCAGAGACAAGGCAGGACAGGGACCTACCCAGGAGGTAGGTCTGTCCTTTCTGATACACCATCTCAGTTCATTCCTTATTCTGTTTGAGATATGCTCAGCCTGCCCTCCTCCATGCTCCCCTCTCTCACACTGCCCTGGGACTGAAGGGGTTATGTTCCTAGGGGCTATTTTTAGTGGTGGCAGGGCAGTTAAGCCAGTCAAGCCTGGCAGTGACAGCCACCTCGCTGGACTCAGGTTCTGCAGCACCCCAGATACTTGGACTTCATCTAGGAAGCACCACAACTGGAAACTGCTTTTTGCTTCTGCACGGCTGAGTCCAGCAGAGCCTGGTCCCTCCTGGATATTGTGTGCACCCATCTTGATGTGTTGTGTGGTGGGTCACCCTTCTGAGCTGCTGTGTCTTGGATCTGCCAACCAAAATGCTTGTGTGATAAGCCCAAACCTGCTGTAGTCAAAGAGCTGGCAGAGCAGGGATCTATTATTTAACTGCTGTGTCAGATGAGAAGATGCTGTAGTTTCTCACAGACTGAATTGTTCAGCCATTGCCTGCAATCCCTTGCTGCTTGTGCTGTACTTGCTCTCAAAGCAGCACTTGTAGCTCCCTCCTGCTAGAACCTCTTCTCAAGACTTTCTTTTCAAAGTCTGTTTTTTTCTCTGATTGGAGTTCCTTGCTGATTTTAATAACCTCTGAACTTCTGTACTGTGAAACTCAGTGTACAATGACTTCAAGCAAAAATTAGAAAAATGTAGGTTTTGGTTATGTACATTTTACTCCTGTATCTCAGCTGACCTGGGTGCTTGCAGAGGAGGTGCTTTCTGTCCAGAAGTGTCTATAAATTGAGGTGAACAAAACAAGAGTGAGGTAAAAAAAGTGAGGAAGAACTGAGTGTGGAGCTGCGTTAGTGGCAGTTGGTGGCCTTGGGTCTCCAGGTGGCAGTTCTGGCCCCTGGGGCAGGCTTTTGTCAAACACTGAACAAAGGAATAGTGGAATAAATAAATAGCAGACTGCAGCTAATCCACTTTTGGAGGATATATCAGAGGTTTTGTGCAACCCGTTGTCTCTGCACTATGGTGCAGCTGGTCTGGCCTTTGAAGCATCATAGCAGAAGTAACTTTTGGACATCTGAGGGAAGCAGGTCCTGCAGATGCAGTCTCCCCTGTCACTGCTGGAGCCAGCCTGCGCAAGCACAAGGCAGCGCCTCACCCCAGCCATCAGCCAGGCTCCTGGCACTGCCCAGGGAAGCCCACGCACAACTTGCTTAGGTTTTTCCCAATCCTCCAAAGCTCCCCAGGCTCTCATTTACTTGGGGTGAATGTGCACCTGCTCCCTGCAGAGCTGGGAGACCTGTTGGTGCTCCCTCTGCACAGGTGCCAACAGGGACTGGTGTGACTTTCCTGAAGAGAAGGGTGAGATGGTGAAGGCTGGCAAGGCATGGTTGGCTACGGAGCTGTAGCTGCAGGAGGGGCCAGTGGAGGACATCAGGACACTGACCTTAGAGTAGTGCCAGCTTGCTGGGGCAAGGCTCTGCTATAAAAGCCTCAGCACGAGTGTAGATGAGGTTCCTGAGGTGGTGTGATGCTCCTTCCTCTGGGACAGGGATGCTAGCAGGCAGTATTAGACCCTGGCAATTCTTGGGCACAGGAATATCAAATGGTGAACATCTCCTGTCTGTCCTGGATGTGAGCTGGGAGGAGGGAATAGGTATTGGTCTTGAAGCTAAATCACAATGGTTTTCAGCATGCTGACTCCAGGTGCAGGCTGTTGTGAGCAGCTCTGGCTCAGTGACAGGGATCCTGGGAATGTAACAGAACTCTAAGTAAGTGCAAGATCTCCTTGTTGCAAACCAGGCCCTGGGCACAGCCTCCAGTAGGTGTTTTAAAAGTGTAACAGATTTTCATTCTAAAAGCATTTTGAGGAGCCGTGGAGGTGTTAAAAACATGAAGGCGGCTTCTCTTTCTCAAAGGGGTCAGTCTGCAGCAACACAGAATGTAGTGCAGTAATCTAGGAGCAGATTTTACATTTTGAAAAGTCCCCCTAAATGCTGGCACAATGCCTATCTAAAGGAAACACTCGATGTCATGTATCTCCCAGCTGCACTATTAGAAATCTGACACCAAGCTATCAGCATGGAGGACTTTAGAGGAGACAATTCAGGTTTGGCAAACTTGCTGGTACTAAATAAACACAAGGGAGAAAAAAAAAATAATTATAAGCTTTCCTTTGTGAGCACAGTGTTAAGCTTTCAGAATCCAGACTGCCACTTGAGGACTAGATTAAAAGTATTAAACTGCATAAAATCCCCTATCTTTCTCAACACATGAACCATATAGTATTTATTACTTCGGTACTAATTTTTTTGTAGCACAACGTGATTGAAACTTAAGACCATAAACCCTATTGCCTTTCAAAGGCACTGGTGCTTCTGAGGTGTTTTGGAGGAATTTTCAAAAGTTTCAGGTTCCCAGTGAGCAACAAAACCAAATCCCAGCTCCAATCCTCATTGCCTTGGAGGGGAAGTGCAGAATCAAAAGCCTTCAGCCTGTCTTGAAAAGTCTCAGCACCATGCTCTAAACTACACTGACCAGGCAAACGCCTGGGCTCTGGATGAGATGGGCACAGCCTGCTTCTTGATACAAACCTCTCAGCTAAAGAGCCTCGAGGGCAGACGGGGGGGGGATGCAGCTGATGTTTGCCTTAAAACAGGCGTGTGCCGAGGTCAGTGGCAGCAGGATGGCCCCATGACATATTTCTTGCAGCTTAGACGCGCCAGCTCAGGTTCCCGCTGACATGTAAAGCCCTTTTCCACAGCTCGGGCAGTGCTGAGAGCTGGGGCAGCCTAATCTCTTCCTAAAGCCCTCCTGTGCTGTAATGCTGACCAAAACCTTGGAGTTTTGCGTGGAGGCGGCGAGCGTGCTGACGTAGGGTCTGTGCTGCTCTTCAGCATCATCTGCCCTTCCCCTCTGCCTTCCTGCCATCTTATACAATGGTGGTGCTTCGGTTTTTGGGCTGAGGGCTGGTCTCTGTAGCACAGGTTTCTGGGGAAACAAGTACCATGTGAGCAATGTATGACAGCTCTGTCCCTGCTCATCAGCTTCAGAGATGTAAATCTGGAAAATGTCAGAAGTACTTGCAGGTTTTGACTGGGCAGCCTGGCACTGCTGACAGGCAGGGGACAGTCACATCACAAATTTAACCTTTTTTTTAATTTTTTTTAGCAAGCAGAAGGTCCACATAGGAAAATTAGTGGTGTGCAGGCTACAAAAATGCCCCAGTTTTGTTACACCTTGAAAGTGGACAGGGCAGCCTGTGAGACACAGGAACCTACAGCTGAGTTAGTGCAAGGACTGGCTGGGCAGCATGTGAAATAGTGGTGTAATGTGCCCCAGTAATCCTGATATGGATATCAGGACAATAAAAGTCTTTAATTCACTTTAAAAGCCCTTCTGTAGCACTAGCACAGTGCATAAAGGTCAGCTGAAATCAGAACCAGGTTCTTTAGTTTTTGAGAAATTACCTTGCAATTGACTTTCTTTCTGATTTATTTCTGTATTCATTTATTAATTGCACAGCTCAGTTTTCTTGAGCCCCTGAGTCCAAACCCACTTGTAGAAGGGAGGTTCTGCAAAATGCCCTTAGAGGAAAACCAGTTTGGTACCTGCCCGTCAAGGGGAGAGCGAGTCCCTGAGCAAGGGCGATGTTTTCCTGCCAATATAGCATTCAAATTTAGCTTCTGCCACTGTAGGCAACGTGGCATTAAAAGAAGGAGCTTAAGTTATTAAACTGAGCTGCTTTAATCATCCAGTTCAGGGAAATCCATTGCTACAGGAGACCTGAGGATTAATGTATTTTTACCACAAAGCCAATACATCTATTCCGATCGGTTAGCGGCGGCTCACTCGTGCGTATGACACTTCATTCTCCGGGCTGGTGCTCCATAGTATGGGACCAAATGGAGTTTTATTTGGAGATCGACCCTGTTACCTTGAATCTCATCATTCTGGTATCTAGTTATGTTATTTTGCTTCTGGTTTTCCTGATCTCCTGCGTGCTCTATGACTGCAGGGGGAAGGATCCCAGCAAGGAGTACGCTCCCGAGGTCCCTGCAGACACCCAGCCTCCAATCCGGCTGGTGGTGATGCAGCAGGGCTCCCCCAACACCCGCTGGGCAAAGGGGCTCGTCTCTGCCTATGAAAACTCCTCCGACCTGCAGGGGAAAAGGACTACTGTTGTGTGAGGGGACCCTGCCGTGGAGCTCCAGCCTCTGCCTATCTGCTTGCCTCGGCTGCTATGTTTACTCTCCGTTTGCAAAAGGATAGCACGTTCACTAGGTAAGTTCAGATGCCAATTCATTTGCCGTGGTGCCGTTGCCGAGGGTGTCGGTTTATGTTCAGCTGCATTCTGCACTGGTACAGGCTTGCAGCCCTGCCTGCCATCCATAAAGAGACTGATTGCCATTCACGCTGCTGCTGCCTTGCAGCCCACTGGCAGTCAGAAGCGGTGACGCTGCTCTCCACTCAGGCACTGAAGAAGGGCCTTGCTTTCATCTCGAGTCGTGCTTGGTGCTGTTATTTCTGCAGGAACACAGTGTTGTTCAAAGCATCCCACCCCTGACGGGCTGAGCTGCGCTGCCCTGCAGCCTCAGCACCTCTTCCTTAGCTGGCAGAGTGACCTTGGTAGGCTGTTTATCTCTCCAGTAAGAAAAGAAACACTAAGGATTTTAAAAGGATAGAGAGAGTGCCTTTCTGATAGAAGCCAGCTGCTGCTCCCATCAGAATTTAATACTTTCCATGTTGTCTGTAAGCTCTCCAGAGGGCAGTGCCAAGCCTGTCTTGGCACATATTTTTTGTAGGTAGAACATGAGCTCTGCTCTTATGGGTCAAAGCACCCCATGCCCTGCACAAATTCCCTGACAAGATGCAATATACTTCCTGGAAAAGCTGGGTACAATGCCTCCTGCCCCAGGGAAACTGTGAACCCGGGTAAATTTACCAGTAATGTGATAGGTGTGAGTCACCACCACCGACCACCACACTGAAACTGGAATTTCTGACCCTCTGCAGCAAGTGCAGCCTATGTCCTGGCTTTCAGTGGGTCTCCATGTGTCTGACCCTGACTCTTGCCCCAAGCTGCCCTCTGCTTCTTTCAGCTGCACCATGTCCCAGCTGGGCTGCGTGAAGGCTGTTACTCCATCTCCAGTAAATCTAATGTTATCTGCATCAGCTCCTCTTAGTCTTCCTGTAATTTGGGAGCTATGAGCTCAAGGCCTTTTTGGCTAAGAAGTTTCTTTTGCATCTTGCTGGTTTTCTCCTTGGTGCTTCACAGGCTTAAGTTCCCTTCTGAAAGGGAGGGAAAAGTTTTCATTGTCTTCCAGGTGACGCACAAAGGGACAGAGACAAGAGGACTGTTAATCTTGTAGCCGTAGAAGAGGCTGCAATGTTGTGTAGCTGTCCCCAAGCACAGCCAGCTCAGGTCCTGCTCTGTCCTCCTCAGCCTGGGCTGCAAAACCCACCAAGAAGCTGGGGAGACACTGCCCATGTTGGTCCCTGCTGTGTTCCATGCTGGCAGAGACACTTCGTCACTGGTAGCCAAACCAGCTTTTGAAACTAATTTGGCTGCAGGGATTTTGTGGCTTAAGTGGGTTTGTTCTATCCAAACATGTCCATGATCAAGCAAATAACTGTTTCCTGAAATCCCAAGATGGGATGCTTAATGCCAGGTTACTGTGTCCCTCCAGATAGTGCTTGAGTAATTGTGTATGGTAGTCTTTAACTGGTGGAATTTAACTGGTTATTCATGGGGAAATAGCATTGGACTCACAGAGTTGCAGGTGTCTGCCCCATATGCTATTTTACTTCATCTTAATGCAAAGCACTGACAGCATCCTATAGAAAGCTCTAGTAAACACAGTGAGATTTATTACCTGTCTGTGTCAGGTGTTGTGGATGACTCATTGGATGAAATGGTCCTAATGCCTTCAGGACAGACACTTTAAATACTTCCAGAAATAACTGCATTGAATTTGAACCACAAGAGAGTCAAGCTGTTGGCTTTGTGCTCCCTCTGGGCAGTAACCAGCCACCTGTGCTGCATCCCCAGACGTTCAGACTGAGGCACCAACCAGCAGAGCATCCTGGCACTGGCAGAGAAACCTTGGGATAGGGAGTATCTTTTTATCTCTGCTTTTAAAAAAGCAGCCAGAATGCTTAGGGGTTTTTCCTTTGGTTTCTGAATCCTTGAGGGTGAACCCAGCCTTTGTTTTCAAGCTGTCCTTTGCACCCCTGTGCGTTACAGATACGCCTGGTGCTGGAAGCAAGCCAGAATTGGAAGGAAGGCTGCTGAGAGCAGCAGGCTTGAGCAAAACTCTTGATGTGATAAAGCTGGTAATTAATCAGAAGTTGGTGGCATCATCCTCTGCCACATACCATACTGAAATAATTTTTTAAATGCCTTTTTCAGTTATTTAGCACTGAAAAAGTGCAATTGGTTAACTGCAGATTATAGCTGCTCTGGCAAAACTTGGCAGTGATGAAGTTGTTGGTATGTTATGGCCACTGCTTCCCATGCAGGTCAATATTATCTTTCCTTGGGCTCTCCTAGCCACCTTATCTTCAGCTTGTAAGCTCTTTAAAACTTTTTATGTGTTCATACATCTTTTAACGTGCTAGGAGCCTTCTCAGTGGTGAGAGATATTTGGTGTTAGAGGACAGAAACAATGACCTTTGCTAAGAAGACCATGGGGGGGACTGAAAAGAGCTCAGAAATATCACAAAGAGTGTGGAACAGCTGTTTTCTTTATTGATGGTGAGATATAAAATACCCCAATGCCAGCAGAAAGGCTCTGCAGTTCCTTGACAACGGTTGTGCAAATAATGTAATGATATGGTGATATCTCTGCTCTATCTTGGACACTGTTTATGTAAGTAATGCATACAGAGATAGAGACTTGCAAGGCTGTGTTACTAAATACTTCTAGATAGCTGAAGTTCTCCAGGCACAGGTTTTTGGGGGTTTTTTTTGGTGTGTGTTTTTTTTTTTTTTTCTAACAGCAAACCTTTTGTGTGCACCAGCCACAGACCCTTGGCTGCATGAAACTCAATGGCAAAGTGGTTGATTTTGGTGTGGTTGAGTTTTCTTGCTTAAGCTTTGGGAAGCTGGGCTGTAGTGCCACAGGCAGTGCCTGGGGAGGCTGCAGGCAGGGGAGCGGTTTCTAGGAGCATACTGTTGACTTAGAAGGGAATTTATCAGTTGTGATAGAGTTGATGGATTCTGCCCTAAAACCTGGAGGTAAAAGCAATAAACAACACTTATGATATTTCTAAACAGTGGGTAAAATCCTGTTGCAGAAAATGAGACACTAAAATGCACCAGGACCCAGTGGGAATAAAATGGCTTTCTTAGTTCTGTCTGTATTAGAACAATATTGGTGTTTCTAGCCAGTGAGAGAGCCCCTGGGTATGTACAGAGAATTGCAAGTGATGGAGTTGCTGTGAGTGGAATTACTGCTTTGTGGACGTCTAGGCAACCACACTTTACTTAATGACTGTGGCAGGATTAATGCATGCAAATGGGCTTTTATCAGGCCAGGCCTGCAGGAAATCACCCTTGAAGCTGCATTTCCTCGAGTGCTTGCAGTCCTCTGCCATATCCTTTGTATCACTGCAAGAAAATGGTTATAAATATTCTCATAGCAGTGCAGCTATTTTAGCAGAACTGTTGTGTAAAATGCACATCCCTTGCTGGAACACCCATGGTATAAAATCACCCTGAAAACAAGCTTTGCTGATAGCTATACCAAACTGAGCCGTGATGGGGAGTTCTGTGGAGACTGAGACACCCCTCTGAGATATCTGCAGCATCTTGCAAGCTCTGGTCCACAGCTGGCAGCACGGGGCAGGTGCTGGGTTGTCACACAGAGACCTACAGCTGCAGTAAAGCAGCACACATCATGTAGCTCTTCACAGACATTCTGTATCTGGCTCTTCCACCACTGTTCAGTTCATCGGGGATCTCTGCATTACTTAACCTTAACTGTGCCTATGTAGACACATGCTTTGCCTAGAGGATTAGGTAGTTTAAGGATGGATATCTAGCATAGAAATACTGTTTTGAAGTAGGTGCAAATGAAGATATTGGTAAAAATAGTGTTAACATTTATTTAGAAGCAATATGAGTTGAAACCCTTGGAGAGATAGACAAGGAGTTAGGAAATGCATTCTGCTCTTGGGTTATGGGGGATCTTTGGGCAGCTCATGTTTCTGCTGTGCTTTGCTCAATGTGTCTCTTCTCTGCATTAGTTTTCTTTGCTTTTTTGCCCACTCTGCTGAGATTTTTCTCTCTTCTTAGACACTTCTGTGGTTCATAAAGGGGACACTACAAAACCAGCATGCAGCAGCTGCACTTGAATTTCACTCTATGAACTGACCCCAGCAGGTTCAAAGAAAAAAAAAAATACTATAACAAAAAATGGCCAGAGCAGTTGGAGCTGAGAAGTTGATGAACAAGCCATGATAAATCTGGGAAACTATGGACACAGAGCCTTAGGACATCTGCTCTGGCTGAATGATGGTCATCATGGTGGTCTGACAATCTGCAGCTCAGGTTTGCAGGGAACTGAGTGGCGGTGTGAGGATTTATTGCTGTTCTGCAAGAATCCAGCCTGAACTGGCTTGCTTTCAATTGGCTTTGGTGCCCTTTTAAAGTTCCATGTTACTGCTTCTGTAAAGCCTTTATTAAAGGGTTTCACAGAAACAACAGGAAAAAAAACAGATTTCTAGATTTCTCCAACATTAATTCATGTTAAACTTGTCATTACATTCACTGGAAATACATCTTTCATGTGGGCCTGTTCCACTGTAAATATGCTGTCTAAGCCTCCAGATTTTTTTTAAAAAATCCCTAATAAGCCACTACATATGATTAGATTAGTCCAGACAGACTAACCCATATTCACAAGGGAGAAATCCTTCCCATGCCATGAATCTTTCTGAATTTGAAAAGAGATAAATCTTTTTTGTATTATCACGTTGTTCTTACAGTGCCAATGCTCATCCTCTAACAGTGCTAAGTATAGAAGTGCAGTAACATGTCCAAGTCAAACCCCTTGGCTGTAAGAAGAGCTTAAGAATAGTTTTTACTGCCTAGAATCGCATCACCTTGTGTTATCAGCTATTCAGCTTGCATAATGTTGGCACTTTGGAATGCCAAGAAGTAAAAGTTGATATTGGGTGCTTAATTGGAAGTACTGTTCTTCCAGCCACATCTACAACACTACTTTGTACTTAGGGGAGCCCTACAGCCTAGTGTGTCATCTTTTAGATGGACCAAAACCTGCAAACCCAAAGCCCTCAAACTACCTTTGTATTTTTATAAACTATATTTTTTATACCTGTATCTTCTGGTCTGCTCCAGTCCAAAGAATTCTGACTCTCCCAACTGCTTGACTTCCTGTGCTGAATCTGTCCTGTCATCTAGGGTCTGGGTGTCGAAAGCAAATGCATGTGTACTGCTCGTGTCCCTGAGGAACTCTGGCAGCCTGTACCCAAAATAGCTGCATTTCAGTGCTGGATGGAATGACAGCCAGAGCTGTAGTGAGGATATGTGTGAGGGAGGTGTGAAGGATGGAGGGACGGATGCTGGAATCTGCTGGTGGTTGCTGTTGCCCAGGAGGAAAGCAGGTGGACTCCTGGGGCAGCTGTCAGGACTCTCAGGTACAGATCTGGTCCTTCATGCTTGAGTGATAGGATTTAATTGTTTTTAAATAAATTGTTCTGACATTCACAGCAGAAAGCTATATAACTTAACAGGAGAAAATCATACCAAAAATATAAGCAATGGAAAACTGGAGTGGCTGCCATCTCTAGCTGCTGTTCCCACTCCTGGTGTTGTCTCCTTACTCCCTCCTTCTCACATGTGCTGGTTTCCTTGGAGATGCTGCTGTTTAGTTTCCCTCTCTAATAATGGTGCCGTTTGACAGGAACCTTTCACAGCAGCATTTCCGTCCTGACGTGACAATTCAGGGGCAGTTTTTGGAGGCAGATACTTGTCACAGGGCATCCGATTGCTCAGCCCAGGCTGTGGCTGGGTCAGTCTCTTCTCAGATCTGCAGCAGATGCTCTGTGTGGGCAATGAAGCTGTGCCCTAGTTTCTCCATCTGTTAATGGCAGTAATAATTGTTACACAACTGGGGTGTTGGGTTGATTCAATGAATATTTATGAAGGAACATGAGATCCTTTCACAGGCAATGCTATAGAGATATTAATTATGAATGATGATATATTTGTCTTTTCCTGAGCATATATGAGACTTGGACCTGTTGTTTAAGCACTACATTTCA
>NW_008600187.1:11010-30047 GCF_000691845.1 Merops nubicus
AAAGCTTATTGGGCCCACAGCACAGCTCTTCATCACCCTAAAAATACCCTGAACATAACAGCTGTTGACTTCAGCATGAGCAAAGACTGTAGGCTTGGCATCCACCTCTATTTGTACTAATGATATTGCTTAGGTCATCAATATTTTTGTATAACTTCAGTAAATAATATTTCTTATGTTTGTTTTTTAACCCAAGCAGTTTTTTTGAATGTTCAAATTCAGGCTAGATCTAGGTCTAAACCTTTCAAGAAAGGGGAGGCAGGAATCAGGCACATCCTTCCCTCTGTGCCTTCTTCAAATGAGAAGACATTCAACAACAGAGCCCCCAGAGTTCTGAGGGATTAACATGAGTTGCCTCAAGTTTATTGCTGCAAACTGGGCATTCATAAATCAAACTTTAAAAAAAGGGCAGTACTTGATGGAAGCATATTAATAGTGCTTATTACAGGTGATTTCTCTCCTGTTCTCTGCATGTTCTTCCAGTCTCGGGAGCATATTAAACACAGACTCAACATAGGTTGCATGCTTGTTCCTTAAAAAGAGGAAACCGACTTATTTTCCTTCCACAAACAGAGAAGATGGCAGCAGCCTTGGCTTGCTAGAGAACACACACTTCACCTGTCCTGAGCTTGAAGGGCACATCCCTTAGAGAGCAAGGATCTGTCTGAATTCCAGTTGGTCCCTGCTCAGCAGAGCAGGGATGTGGTTTGCTCTCTGCAGTGCTCACAGCAGCGTTGCCATTGGATTGTTTGTCATCAGCCACCAACAGCTCTGCAGTTTCCAGTGCCCGGGGCAAAGCACGCAGGTTACAGTGGCAGATAAGGTATGAACCCAGGGTCACTGGAGGGAAAGAAAGCTTTTTACTAACATGGGAATAGTGTTTTATCACTTTTCAGGGCATTAGTTGTAGACCAGGTTTACACTGGAACCAGGGTGGTTTAATAATGGATTGGTGTTTTTATTACTAGCAAAAACTCTGAAGAAATAATTACACCAGGAAAAAGTAATTTGACAATAAGCCTTATTTTACTTGCTGAAACTCCATGTACTAACTTGGCAAATAACCTCCTTAATTAATTGAAGCTCTGTTTACAGTTGATGGAGAGAGACAGCTTGTAGGGACATGCCATCAGGTCTTTCCTAGTGCAGACAAGGCTTGGTAAAGCTGCATTTTTATTTATATACATCTGCAGAATTGAAAATTGGGGCAGCGCTGGTAAAGCCAAGCACTTTGTCCCTGGGGTATTGAATAGAAGGCAGATCTTTGGCATCAGGAGGCTCTGTGTTTGTTTTGGGAAGGAGAGCTGGCAGGGATCCCAGTGCTAACTCTGAACATCTGAGGAAAGGGCTGGCTGGAAAGAATTATGTTGTGACGCAGACAGGGGGAAGCCAGGAAATGTGAAGCCAGGACAGAGATTCCTACCTTAACTCATTCTGGCTTGGAAAAACTAATTGTGAAGTGTTAACACTACATCCTTGGGACATGCATCTGTGAAATGTGCTGGTGTTTAAGAGTTCCTTGGGAGGATGGAGGTTTTTTACCAGCTCATTGTGGTAGAGGTTAGAGAACCGCCTGGACAAGTGGTAGCTTTAAGTCATAGCTGGAGGAGGAGATACAGCTCACCACTGTCAAATCTGTGTGGTTTTGCAACTGCCCTGGCAGGGTTCTTTGGCCTGGGAGGACACATGCTGCTCTCCTGTTATTAGCCCTATAGCACTGGAGGGACCCTTTTTTTTTTCCCCCTCCCTCCCCTTTCTTTCTTTCTAACTTTGTCTTGAAAGCCTTGTAATGTGGCAGATCCTGGGGGTTCCCTCCTCTTGGGCTTTTTGTGTTCTCAGTATTCCTGAAGTCCATCTGCTTCTTGGGGTGACAGCCTGCTGTAAGAAGGATGTAAGATATGACTGTGGGCTGGTTAAGGAGAAACTCTTCTGCAGATGGGCTGACCACCCTTCCCCTTTTGCAAACAATGTTGTGTCTAATTCATCTAGTTAAGGCGAATGTGTGGCTTTATTTCACTGCCTGTTTGCTCTGTCAGCGTGCAGTGGAAGAGAGGATCCCCCAGCCTGGTGTACGGGAGGGATCCGAGAGGAGTGGGCAGCAGTGTTTGCAGCAAGAGAGGTTCCAGCCCCAGAGGGGCTGAACCGTGCCTGTAAAAGCTCCCCCCGAGGTTACTGAGGTCAGGCAGAGCTTCAAAGCCCGGTTATGCTGCAGGGTCACAGTTTCCTGTTTTGTTTAACAGCTGCTTGGGAGGAGGTGGGTTGTGACTGTGGTTTTTCTGTGCCCTCTCTGCTGGGAAGTGCGCAGGGTAACCTAGAGTAACAGATGTTAGGGAAGCCAGATCATTTCCATCTTTTTTTAGAGCAGGAGTTGAGACATACTGACTGGTGGAAGGGATGAAAGAAAATGGCCTAAAGGCCAGGCTGTGCCCTCATGACACAAGGGTGAAGCACCTCTTTGTTTCTACTTAGCAAAGTCTTACTCTTGCCTGGACTGGACCAGGGCCAGCTCTTTGCTGTTACCTGCTCTCCAGGCAGGTGTACAGCAGCACTCTCACCTGCCCGCGGTGCAGAGGGCTCCCTTCGAGCTCCGGGTTCTTCCCATCCTGTGCGGGTGGGTGGAGCAAGAGCTGGGTCTCCGCAGCCCCTGCACGGGCTGGGAGGCCAGGGCCCGTGGGCAGAGCACCCAGCTCGCTGGGCTGGCAGGGAGGGCCGGGCAGGATGAGTGCTGCCAGCCACACGGGCAGGATGAGCGCAGCGATGCTGCGAGCGCGGGGCAGCCTCCTCTCGGCGCAGGGCTGGAAAGCATCCTCTTGGGTCACAAGCATTGTACTGCTCTCCTTTGATTTGTGCTACCTCGGCAGATTAGCTCTGCTCCTACAGGGCACCAGCTTTTCTGTCTTAATGGATAAACCTCTGTCAGCCAGATCACATCCGTCTCAAACTCGTGGGGTAACCTGCCAGAAGGCAACGAGGGCTCAGATAAGCTTTGAGTTCAAAGGGGCACTTTGTGCTTAAAACTTGCAGTGTGCCTGATCATGTCCTTAACCTGGGCTGGGGACAGCAAGTGCCCAAGATGACTGGAGCAGGGCAAGGCTGCCGCAGCTGGGAGGGAGAAATGGGTTTGTAGGTGCAGCCTGGGCTGCTGGCACGGCGCAGGCTCCTGCAAGGGGCAGGTGATAAAGTCAGAAAATGCTTTAATGTTTTGCCATGGTGAAACAATCATCCCGCATATCTCCTAATGAAAGATAATATAGCAAGAAAAGCAACTCTATCATCCTCTTTGGTGATTATACCCATGTTACTGTATAATTCATGCATACGCTTATGCATGCAGAGACATGTCTTTGTGCACATAATTACAGGTTGCTGTATAAAGATTGCAGGTGTTTCTATTTTAGCCCTGTATTACGGTATCTTGAATTAAATACAGAAGCCAACCTGGCTTGATTGTCATTCTTCACCTCACTTTGGATCACCCTATTTCTTTTCTCCAGAAGCTCATGAGACAGGGCAAATTATTTAATAGTCAACTGCATAAAGCAACTACTGTACTAAGTGTCATCTTTCCAGAAAGAACATTCTGGGAGACAGGTATGGCCCCCAATGTGCACACCTACCCACAAATGATTGGTCTTCCCATGCTCAACTTTTTGGATTTGCAGGAGCCAGATTCTGCTGCCTGGGACTTGGGCATCAACCTGGACTGGCTCTGGAGCTGGTGGGCTGTGTTCTGCTCTCTCTTTCCTGGCTGTGGGCAGGAGGTTACTTGAGGTAATTCAGCAGGCTTTCAGTGCAAATACCCAGGGGTGACATGAGTGCAAGTGCAATGCAGGAGAGGTGGTACAACCATGATTAAAGTTTGGTCACCATGCTTTGCAGCCTGTGTCAAGGCAGGATGGCTGCTGGACGTGCTGCCCGGGTGTTTCTGCCTCTGGTTTCAGGGACAGCTGCTCTCTGGACGTCTGCTTCCACATTCCCTTTGTTGCTTTTTGTACAATGTGACCACCAATTGCTCCAGCTAGTTAACTGTTTAAAGACAGTGTCTTGGTCCTCAGACCCAACCCATGGATTTGAGGAATGTCTTCTTGAAGCAAAGGCAGTTAGTTATGAACCCCCTGAAACCACGTCATCGGAGCGTGCACTCGGGACACCAACACTTGGCTTTGTTTTCCTTTTGAGGGCCTTGAGAAATTTTTTCTTACTCATCAGTCAGGATGTTTCAGAGTGGACAAACCAGCATTTTTCAAGTGGAGAGGGTTGGATGAAATCAAATATTTGTTTCTATTTGAAGGAAATGTCTCATCAGACCATCTTCCTCTGACCTCTGCCAGTGAAATACAAAGTGGCAAGCATCAGCTCTGGGCTTAAAACCAGAGTCCCTCCCTAGCAGACTGAGTTCCCTGCTCAGCAGAGGGGGCCCTGGGCTCCCATGGCTTTCTGACATTATTTAAGGTTTGGTGCAACAATAAAAATAGCTTTTTTACTTTTAAAGAAGACTTTAGTACCTGGCAAAGTACCTCATTCTCTGAGTAGCTTTGCACCTTAAGAACTGAGTTCCTATGGATATAACCCCAAACCCTCCTGTGCAGAGGGGGTGTGTAATGCTACTAGTACAGCAGCAAAGGCTGCTCCTGAACCCAGCCAGGGCCAGCTGCTAGCAGCAAGACCCTTGGTTTTTCTTGACCAGAGATCTCACCTCTACAATGACCTGAGCATCACAGAGGGCAACTTGGGCACAAGCTGTAAATCATCAGGTCTTTTTTTTCACTACCTTTTGCATAGGAGGTAGTAGCAGTCCTACTTTCTCTTGACAATGTGGTAATTTATCATTTGACAGTGGCTTAATGAAAACCCTGCTGTTCTCACCGGAATTTGAGAACCACCATTATAGACAAGTCCTTCCTTGACCTTTCTCTCTTGGCCACTCCAGAAAATTAGAGTGTCTTCATTTTAATGAGCTCAGAGGATTGGGGAGTTGCAAGAAAAAAAAAAAATCAGCTTCAAAAATACCTAACCTCCTCTTGTTAATATGTCAGGACATGTTTTTAGATGCAGAGCTCTCTTGCCTGAACGAGCTTGTGCTCTCCTTATTCTGTAACTTCTCTAGCTGAGCTATTTCTTGGCTCCAGCCGATGGTTTATGATGATGCAAGGCCAGGTTTACTTCACATGAGGTATGTGGCAACGTATAGACCAGCTATAAATCACCCCAGTCTTTGCCCCCCTGTCTTATTACTTTTGCAGTCTGATCTAGGTGGCAAACCATGGGTCACCTGTCTCTGTGCATGCATGTGCACACCTGTGTAAACACACACGTACGTGTTTGCAGCACATGCACATCTTTGTGGGGCTTCCAGGAGCTGCATCTAAACTGACATCACCATCATACCAGCAAAATGGAAGAACACACACTAAATGGAAATGACAGCACGGGCAGAACGAGGTCAGGAGATGCTGATTCCAGGGCCAGGGCTCTCCCAAGGGCAGATGGAGGGGTCCCTGGAGCAGCTCCATTCCCTCCCCACGGGTTTGTTCCTTGGCCACGTGGGCTCTGCAGTGTGCCCACGTGCAGGGATGAGCGGCGGGTGACAGGGAGGTGGGGAGCAGCACCTGGGAGTGCTGCCAGTCTGCAGTGCTCCTGCTGTCTGGGATGTGACTTCTCCTCCAGGGCCAGGTGGCTGCTGCTTTTCTAGGAGTGATGGGTTGTGACTAAGTACCCGCTGGCTGCAGGAGTCTGTAAAGGAAAACAAAATATTTGACAGCAGATGAAAAACCTCAGTTGAATGTTGGGTTATTTTTACCAAAAAGTTTCAAAACTGGCCATGCATCTTCTTGCTTTTTGGGGTATTGAAAATTTTCCTTGGTTTACCTTTTTTTTTGGTGGGGTGAGATAATTTCTTCCAGAAGGTTACCTCCAGAGGAAATTCAAATGTTAGTTGGATTTTTTTTCTTCTGAGAGAAAGCTGAAGGTGGTGAGGCACTTCATTTGGATGCTTCAGGTTCAATGGGAAGAACACAGGTTTGGTCTCTGCTGTACATTTGGGGTTTCTAGTCCTGGAGGTGGTGTGAGCACATTTGTAGAGAACATCCACTGCAGCTCTGTGCCTTAGAAAATGTTTGCTGTGTAAACTATACGTTAGAATTTGTATAGGTTTGGATGTTGTGTAAATACTAGCCTTCCATAGTTATCTTGCATGCGTGTTTATTAGGTAGCAAGATGGGAAGCTTGGAGGAGAACCATGTTTGCAAAGGGCTGTAGTGGCAAATGTTTCTTTCTCATGTCAATGTGCAGCACATAACTGATGTCAATATATAATTGAGAACTTGTAGGAAAGGTAATTTAGTCTATCAATGCCAAACACACACCAAAAAAATCATGCCTTTATATTTATATGTGCAGAGTTTATTAGCATAAATAACGCTGAAACAAACCAACCATAGTGAACGTAAAATAAACCATATTGAAATATGGGAGAAGTGTCAGTAAAACCTTTCCTGGTTGTTGCTTCAGTGCATTTACCCAACACTGGTGCTGAGCACTCCCAAACCGGGACTGAGCAGTTCAGCTACAAGGAGAAAAAGTGGTTATTGTGTACGAAATCGGGGGAAATCTGGATGGAGCAGCCATATGTAAACAGGGACTTGCTGTATGAGGGAATGAATGCGCATACATAAAATTCCCTTGGGCCTTAAATCACAACAGAAGTCTTGCAGTGATGTTGCACCAGGATGGGATTGCTCTGCACAGAGCAGGACCTGCCATTAGCCACGGGGGTCGCTGGTTAAGGGTGGCTTTAGCCCATGCTGGGCTTAGCCCATTTTTAACAACAAAAAGGAGCTTGCAGGGCAGCAGAAGACAGCCCCACTCCTTCAATGCTGCCTGAGGTCCCAGCATAAGGAAAGTGATTGCAATATCCTTGATCATGTCAAAAAAAGTTTGCCATAGCTGATGGTTTCTGACTGTGGCCTCTCTGGAAAGCAGGGTATTATTTTTCCAAGTGGGATGGTTAAAGGTCTCAGCTTTGCCACTACAAAATGAGGAGAACAGCTGCAGTTTTTACAGGCGGGTAGCTAAGAGTGCTCAGCCCTGAGCAGGAATATTGTGTTATGCTCACCTAGTTGTGGCACAGTAAAAAATGCACATTCCTCGTCTCCCCAGGGATTTTACAGCTCTGGAGCTGAGGCACATTAATTATTCTGCCATCAAAACAAGCCATTCTCCTGTGCCCAGGCCAAAGCTGCTGCTCGGAGCTGGCCTCAGGAGCTGGAATAACAGGAGCTAGGTGAGGTCAGGGCTGGAGGTGAGCTGGCAGAGCTGCAGGGCAGGCATGCAGAGTGGCTGCCCGCCTTCCCTCCTGCTTGGCTCAGGCCCCGGCCCCTGCTATCGTGCCTGTCTTTGACAATAAAAAAGAAGAGCTTTGCCACCTCCTCTGTGTGAAGGAAGGATGAGCATCGTGCCACTCCCCTCCAAGCTGGGCACTCTCTCCAGCACAGCCCACGCTGCAGCTGTTGAGCAGTGGGGTGCAGAGTGTGTGGGAGGGTCGGAGTGGGAACCCCTGGGCACCCATCCCCACAAAGCTTCAAAGCCAGTAGCAGATGACTGGGACCCAGCCCCACACAGGCTGATCAGTCCTTCACTGGTGCTAAGACTGAAGTGGTGATGAGCAGAGCTGGTATCCTCATGATGCTCTTCTCCATTCCTCCTTCATCGAGCTCTAGTTACAGGGGCTAAATTGTGACTGAAACAGAGACTCTGACTTGCTTGGTTTGAGCTTTCACATTTCAGTATAAAAAACAGGACTTGGAATGTAAAGTGTGCAGGTAATCAGCCAGAATAAGAGCCCAGAAAGCAGCCTTGGCTTACAGCAGCTGTCCTGGAGTCAGAGCTCTCGAGGCAGGCTGAGGCTCTGCCCTTGGAGCTGAGACCAGGGCTGGTTCATTCCTGTCGTGCCACATTCAGTGTGGAGTGCAGCCTGATTTTGGAGGCAGGCACGTTTATCACCCACAGCAGAGTTTAATGGGGAGCCAACCTTCTTGGCAGCTTTTTATTGCACGGAGGGGAGAGGGTTTACGTGAACTGACTTCGGGAAGGCCATTGTACAAATATTTGTTCCCTGCTCCTTAGCAGCAAAGGGATGAGTACAAACAGTGTCTCCATTTAAGGTCCCACTCACTTGTTGCAGAAGACTTGATCCGTTTTTAGTTTTGTTACAGACCTCCAGCTCGTGTTGTAGGTTGTGTAACTGTAGCTCAGCCCCTGCTCCACAGCAGTGAATAGAGGCAAGCCTGGACAGAGACATGCTGCAACGATGGAAATCCTCCTGTGCAGGGAAGAGCTTTGCTCTGGGTGGTGGCTGTAGAAAGGGCACCTTTGGCATCCTCAGTCACTAGTACCATTCCATTTCCATCTAGTTACCACAAGCATCCATCTGCACCCTGTGAATGCAGGATCTAACCGTGAGCATCCAAGTGATGGTGCACACAATGCACGTGGTTATTCACCCAGTGAGACTCAGCTGCTCCAGGCAGTTCTGTCTCCTGAAGTTGCTGCATCAGAAGATACTATTTTTACTATTAAAAAGAAATAATATTCTAAGCACACAAAAAAATCACAGGAAAAATTTTAGCATGCAGATCCAGTGCACAAGTTAGACTAGGACTGGTCTGCAAATGACCCAGGATCAGATCAGATTATGAAGACTGCAATTCATAAGACCTCTCCCTCCCAGCTTGGATTTATCCTTAGGCCACATATTGAAAAGCAAAGAGAAAATGAAATATTGAAAAGCTGCTCCCAAAGTGAGCATAGTCTATCCACTGTGTGATTTTTCCTACAGGAAAGATAGTATTTGATTATGGTATTAGATACTGTGCCACATTAGACATACACAGAAAGACTAAGCCAGAGCTGACTTTACTTGTGCTTCCTAATGTTAAGGCCTTTAAGTTTTGCAACTTTCGTACTATTCTTTTATGTTGTAGGTGGAGAGATTTTGTGCTTAAAAAGGTTTATTTTTAAACCACCCCTTGTGTGCTGGAGCATAGGGCTCTGCTGTGCCTGTAGGAAAACTAATAAAAATAGCGGTTTGAACAAACTGTCTTGGATTATTCCAAAACCATTGAGCCTTAATTTTCTTTAGGGATTTCCTATCAAATTTATTTCATCACTGTCATTGGATATTAATATTTTTTAAGTACAGGAACGTTTCTGGCAGTTGTTTTTAGTAAGTTCCAATTTACTATCTACTTAACTGGAGAAAGAGTCAAACACACATTTAGTTATGGGCATGTCTGCATGATGGCATAAAACCTCAAATTAAAAAGAAACTCTTTTAATATGAACAATATGGATATTTTAAAGCATCAGTGCTCCTTAACTAGGGATATACTGATAACTAAAAGCAGCGCTAATGTCTATTGCACTATAAAACCCATAGTTTAATGACCATTTATTTTAACCTTCTGTGGTGCAGGCATGCCAGGAGAAGCACAGCATACCCTTCCCTTGGATGGGTTAATCTAACCCTCCAGAGGCTGGGTTTCTGCTCCCCAAAACCCTAGAACAAGAGGAGAGACAAGTCCCCCAGAGTGTCACCTGTCCTCTGTGGAGGGGCTTCTTGCCTCCAAGGAGATTCCCTGGTTTTAGTCTTGAAGGGCACTAAAGATCTATTAAATAGCTAATATTAGTTGAAATGTACTGGACGTAGCTCCAATGCCAAAATATGAGAATTGGGATTTCCATTGAAAAACTGAAAGGTGCCTTTGGAAAATTTTGATGAAACCTTTTGTCATTTTCACTGAAACCTGCACAGACACCTCCCAGTGCCAAGGAGCTAACAGCCGTGGGGTTCTTTTCTACAAATGAAAAAGCTGGAATTTAAGTAAAATACTATTCCAAGACTCCAGTCAAATCACAAAGAATCGGTGGCACTTCCACAAGCAACATTGCCATTTCTGATGGACGTGAGGCTGTTAGGAAGGAGCCACGTGCAGTGGGTGACAGCAGCACGGGCACGGCTGCCAGCGGGGCCAGCCCAGGGCTCGGGCAGATGCCACCGTGGGGCTGGGCTCTGTGCCATGTGCCGCCGGCCGCGTGCCTCCCCATCCTCGCCCTGACACCAGGGCCCTGCCTCACCCTGTAATTTATAAAATTGATCCCGCTAAAGCCGAGCAGGAAGGAGCAGAGTGGTGTGAGCTCAGCCAGGAGGAATGGTCCAAGCCCAGCGCAGGAGTTTGATCTGCTGCCAGCGCCGTGTCCCGGCCACGGGGGAAGCGACCGAGGAAGCGGATTTGGGAAGCGTGGCCTTCCTCCAGGGAGCTGGGTTCCCTTCCAACCTGGCCTTGCAATTTTGCATCCACGAGCTACAGATAAGAAGGTTGTAATGTCCAGTGGAGCAGAACAAGTTAAGTGCCAGTGAGGATTCCCACTCCTCCCTGGATAGCCAGCAGCAGCTCCAACAGCCCTGGGGAAGTGTCTGAAGAGCCGTGCTCTGTGCACACAGCTCCCTTTCAGCTCTTCATCAGGGACACTGCTTGTTTGTGTCTTGGTTTTGTTAAACCAATTTATCTTCCCAATGTAAATAATGCTACGGAGCCTCAAGACCCAGGAACCCAGAGGACGGGAATTTGCTGTTTCAGGGTCCGGTCTTGAAATACTTGAGAGACTCCTGTGCCCTTCTGAATTGTTGTTTACCTGCTTGCTGTCCAACTGGCTCCCCAAAACCTTACAATTATTGGTGTGGGGTTTTTTTCCCTTTAGGCCTTCCAGCAGTTACATCATGGGTCAGAGTCTCACTGGTGTAAGTCCAATCACTCAGTTACCTCACTGGATCCAGCGAGTGTAACTTCCATCCAGCACAACAGGAGGAGAAGTCAGGTCAGAGTCTGTCTGTAAACCTATCCCTTCCACCCAAGATAACACATTTTATAACTCTTACTCGAGGGTGGGGTGAAAATTAACCGGATGAGGCCTCACAAAGGCTGCCAATAGTACCATTTGTTTTGCAATCACTGGTTGTCAGCTGAGTAGACAAATTTGTGCTGAAATCAAACCTCTTCATGTCTGTCTCTTGCAAGTCCTCTAGCCTCTCAGCAACTTGGCCTGTCCACCAGTAATTAAATGGTACATACCAAGCATTTCTTGTTGCCCAGAAGGGACATTGTGAAACAGAGCTCCCTTTGCTCTGTAACATCCCACAACCAAGAGAAAAGAGTGTTTGGATTTTTGTCCTTGAATACCATAAGTTATTTCTGCAGAAACACCGACAAAAAAAGTCTCTCAATGTATCAGAGGAACTGCAAGTTAGATGATGACCCAGCTCTTCTTGTCCCTGCCAGCCCCTCCGCTCCCTCTTTCCAAGGCTAAAAAGTGCTACTTGGACTGGGAGATGTGGTAGGGACAGCATGCCTGATGTTTGTTGGGCTCCAGTAGAGAACATATTCATTTTGTTTCTGAGTTATATTTTAACATATGAATCCATTTTTCTCTCTGGCTTGCAAATTCTTTAAAGTTTGTTTACAAAACTTAGAAGACCTGAGATAATGCTGTGCAATGGAGTATAGATGCTTTCTACCTCTCCAAATGTAGTTACAGAACCTAAAAGAAATAAACCTAACAAGCTGGCAGCAAGGTGCTTTGTGGGAAAGCCCCACACGTTGCTGGCAAGGAGGGCAAAGTGAGTTCACAGGCTGCCTGGCTCCAGGGCTCCGAGCAGCCTCCGTGGTGAGGCTGAGCCCTGCTGAGCACTGAGCCAGGGCTGCACAACCCACGCAGGGCAGCTGGGCACCTCTTCAGTTCAACTGACTTCCATTCAGCTTGACCTTTATCTCCTATGTTTTTTTGTTTAAAAAAAATATTGAGAACACTAGCTACCATTTTAAGCTAAAATGCAATCATAAAAAAACCCCAAAAATTTACCATGAAAATCTCAAAATGCAAGACTATCCAATCAGAGTAAAATTTCAACCATTTAACTAATGACATTAAATAATGTGGTTTATTTTGCTAAATATCTTTAAAAACTGTAAGCAGTTTGAATGGGATGTGGAAATCATTTCCTCTCAGATGACAAACGACAGGGTAAATTCCACCCCCTCTGTTCACTTTAAGCTTGACCTAGAGCTGATAGGAAACAATGAGAGTCCTTCCGTTAACTTCAATGGATTTTATGTCAGACCCATTAAGCAGCAGCTTATTTCACTTCATTGATTGTGATGTCAAAAATGAGGTATTAAGAGCGATTATGGATGGCAGACATGTTCACACAGCAAAAACCTCATGGTGAGAGAAAAAAAAGGAGGGTAAAAGTTTCTGCATGTCAATGTCATAAACATCAATTAAAGACGGTTGATTTGCCTGTGGGAAGGGTGTTAAACATGCAGCTGGTTTATGCTGGCTTTGGTATAATCATGAACACTTTTCATTTGCTTTTGAAAAGGCAAAAAATTGTGGGTATATAAAATACTGGGGCCAAAGAGAAATAATTAGTTCTTCATGGGTAACACATTGCTAAAAAAAAAATCTTCAAAAGCATCCACTTTTATTGTGGATGCCAAAATCCAACATCTGCAAGAGAGGGCATTCAATGCCCTTTTTTTTCCCCCAAGAGTGGGGTGCAGCTGGTGGTGATGCTTTTCTTTGCAGGCCACAATAATGAGACCCCCATCAGTGCAACTGGAGGATTGGGTGGGAGACTGTCTCCTAGGATCTACTGACACGGGAAGTATATATTGTTCTAATACAGTTAGAGTAATGCTTTGTTCCTTGCTGTAGACTCCCTAAAGGCAGGCCACAACACAGAATCTCATTATTCTATTATGCCTTTGGTTTAAGAAACCAAACTGGTTTTTTTCAGGGGTTCTTGATATTATGGTCCAAACCGAACCTGAAGACAATGGCAGCTGCTTAGTCAGGTTGTCCTGATTTGGCTTTTTGGATGGAATTCTCTTTATGAGTGAATTTTACCTTTATATTGCCTCTTAATAAACTCATGTTTGCCTGTTAGCTTAGATGACATACTGATTTCTGTTGGAGGAACTGATATATATTCCAAGGGCTATGGGCCACTCAGCCATGACCAGCAGTTTAAAATCCCTGATCATCTTTTTTAATCATGCAATTACTAAAAGCCAAAAACCCCTGCCATTTGTTATTTCTAAACAAGCCTTGATTTCTGGTACCTTTATGACTAAAGCTTCCCAAAGGAAATACTACAGAATCAATATCTGAAAGCAGGGTATTTCTGTATTATTTGAAGTAAAAGTTCTCTGCAGTCATCAAGAGACTTGATTCATCTGATGACTCAGAATTTGTGCAGTTGGTCCAAGGCCAGTGTGGAGACTGACAAGTGCAGCTTTCCTCTCCTTCTCTAAAGACCTGATCTTGTCTCAGTTATGCAAAGCACCTCCTGCCCTTGTGCCACCTTCCTCATCTAAGGAGAAGGTGGAATGCATAACATGCAGCAAGGAGGAATTTGATTTTTCACTCCAGCTGAAAGTTCTCTTTGTAACAAATAAATCAGTGTGAACCTACTAGAAAATGTTACTGATTGAAATACATTGGAGGTACATCACGAATCCAGATCATCCTGTCTTTTTAATCAAAACAGGGGAAAGATAAATGTTTTTGAAACAGTCTCAACAACTGGTACATTAGAAGATATGCTTTTAAGATCAAGCATGCTGTGGGAACATAGCCACTTTCAAAAAAAGACCTTTTCATATTTTCCTTTGTTAGAAAAGATAGATTAATATACAATGTGATCTTCTATGGTTTTCTCAATATGTATTTTGAAATCTGTGTAATTTTGTTTACTACTGGAAGTTAAATACATGGCAGGACTATTTGATACACAGGCCAAGTGACTAGGAAACAATGCTTCTCCATTTTCCTGAAGGTTCAATTAAACTTCATTAGTTGCAGAGATAATCAAATCATAACTCCATGTCTGTCTTTTGTTTAGGAGCTTAACTCTCATTGATTTGAAGTCCCTAAATCAGGGAACAACCAACATATGTTCTCTCTGCATTTTGGTTTAGGTTTTCTAAACAAACATTGCTTGTATTTTCTATGACATATTTAGATTTTATTTTTATTATAAAATTCCAGACTCGCACCAAATTTTAAAATTTTAATAATTCAGCCATTGCCTTCAAAGGGGTTCAATGGCTCAGTTCACAGATTATTTAAACAGTCAAATAATTTTAAAACACTCATTTCTGAGGGTTTATAGCTATACTACTCATTTCCCATTTATTCCACTCGTATTAAAGATTCCTATTGGCTTGAAGTACTTTTTTATTATTCCTCAAGGTAACTGTTTATTTTGTCTGCAAAATCTTGTGGGTTTGTGGCCATGAAAAATACACGTTTCTCAGAAATACTGACAAAAGATGATTTCAACAGAATTTGAAATTTCATTATGTAGCCTAATGTAATCTAACAGAAGGCACATCCCTCTAAAATCACTTGTTTCCTGGCAGTAAGCCTCCTCTATGATATTACCAGGTAATGCTGTAATCCCATTTCAGGTTTAATGCTGGTAGCAGGAGCACTGTGACATCAGGTAAATGTTTGTTTCAACATTTCCTCTGAAGTAGCTGTATATGCAAGGAGCCAGCCCTGCTTAGATACCCATCTCATCCTGGAAAAGTTGTCCAGGCCAGAACTAATTCCATCTGTGTTTGGGGAACTATTTATAAGCCTGCCTTCAGTGGGATGACCTTATTAATTAGACTGGGGGAAGGCTGAGGGAGAGAGAGTTGCTCATTTCACAAGACCATTGACATGCATTTCAGTAAGCGCTGCTTCTCCTTCACACTATGCTCAGAAAAGACTGACAGATAAAACAGAAATCTGGGTCAGTTTGCAGCAAGAAAAAAAAAAGCTACCTTCATGCTGCCTGCAGGACCCTCGTGCTGGGTCAGACCCACAGGGTAACTTTACTGGGTAGCTCTGCGGGCGTGTGTCCTTGGATGCACTGAGAAAGCCCAAGACCTTCTCTGCAGGGCTCTGGGTTAATTTGTCCACTTGATCTGTGCTGCAGAGACATGCTTGACAACATGCTAAGAGGAAGCACAACCTCAACCTCTCCCCTCGGTGACCTGGAGCACCCACAGCTCATGCTGCAGTGTGAGCCTGTGCCCAAAGTGGAGCACACAGAGCTTTATCTTGGGCTCACCTGACACCTATTGCTGGTCTGGTTTTACAGGCCACATCACTGCAAAACCAATTTTCATATTAAAAACTTGAAGAAGAAATAGAAATAACCTTCCAAAATTGCATCAGTAAGTTATGTTTTACCAGCCAAGGGGGTCTTTTTCAGAATGTTTTTCTACACTAGTGACACACACACCTGAAGCAGGCACTCAGTTACAACCACATTTCAGAATTTGTTCTCTAAGGAAGGGAAAGAACATTATTTCCAAAGCTTCTAAACCAAACCTCAGTGAAACCATCACCTTCCTCTGTTACCATGTATGCCCCTAAGAGAAGGCTAGATCCTCATATTCTGTTTGTTATGAAGTCAAAAGAAGACAGAGGGGTGGTTTTTCTCCACCCTTATTTATCAGGAGTGCCTGATTTATTCTCCCATGTAGACTGGGAGTGGAGAGGAGTTCCACCTGTCAAACTTGTTTCTCATGCCTCATTAAGGGCCCCATGCTGCTCAGCTTGTCTCCCTGCTGCATTAAATTGGCCAAGAGCTTCCCGAGCCATAGCGTGCTGTCCTGCTGTCTCCAGCATTAGCCTGGCACCACTGGCAACTCCAGAAAGTAAGTACCTGGGAACATTAGCAATGGCTTGTCACCAATGCATCCGTTTTGGCAGCCGGGGAGCTGCTTATGAATGTTTGCTTCTCTGTTATCTGTTTAACAAATCAGGAAACTAGTTATTGTGCAGGATTATAATAAGAACTTGTCTGTGCCAACCAGCTAGAGGAAACTCAGCTTTTGTGTGAGATGTTTGGTTTTATTAATATAACTTCTTGATAGAATTTCATTCACCACTGACATCAGATGCAGCACTTAAGTTCTCATCTTGGGTGGGGAAAAGGAAGCTTTCAGCAAGTCCTGCTATTCATTTGACAGATTTGTGCAGCTCAAGACAATTTTGCAATGAAGTGAAAACTACTGGCCCTGCTTTTGTCTCCCCATTTACATAATCCTATAAAATCATTTGCTGTCTGGTTCAGAAATTACATGTGTCTGTGTGTGTCAATTCAAAGCTCATAAACAGTCAGGAGTACAAACTCCTCCATCTCTAGACAAGTAGGTAGTGCACGCGAGGGACTGGCAGGAGATTCTGCATAGGTAAAATTTGGCCTAGAAATAATAAGGGCAAACCACAAAACTCATGTACTTGTTGACTTTACTCCTGAGAATGTCAAGAATTGCAACTGGTAACAGATTTGCTATGCAAACACCTTCTATTAGGTATCATGTGGGTGTCTGTTAGGCATCAAACTGGGATTGCCTAGTTCATTTTGGACGGTCTATTTTACAAGTACCTCACAGCCCCGGTCAGAACTAAATTCTCTTTGCCTAACAAAAAAATAATAGTTTAAGTTTCTTCTTACTGAGCCTTTGGCTGTTCATGTTCAATACAGTGCTCTTTCTTCCAAATATATTATATGATAGTCCCTCATAGCAGGATGCATGCAGTAAGGAAAGTTCTTCCATCTTTTAGTAACCCTGACTCATCTATTGAAATACATCTCTGGCTGAGCTCACTGTGACATATTTCTAGTCCTAAGATCATTTTTTTAATCAAATGGACATTGGGTATTTGAAGTTTTTTCTTTCCCTCTCATGCATTGTAAATAAGAATAATCAAACTAATAAGGTTTTGGCTTCCTTAATTTTGTATGCTTAATGCCAATTTTTAGGATTTAGATTTAATGGTTACTTGGTTCAAAATAAGGGGTTTTGTTTGTTTCTTTTGACTTTTTTTTTTTAAGGCATTCTGATTCATTAGATCATAAAAAGCAATTACAGAGATGAGTTCAACAAGAGTCACTGGTACTACAAATATGTTATTGGTCAGGACTGATTTAACAATATCTGTGCTGAGTAATTTAATGGTCTCCTTAAGAGGCACAGACATTCTGTTCAAAATCTTCCAGTTTCATCACTGCTGTCAGGATGGCTGGTGGTCTTAGCCTGGTTCCACCCAGTCAGGCTTAATGATTTGAATGTTCTCATTTTCATTCAACATAAGCAAGTTTGATCAGTGATTTATTTTTTTTTTTAATTGTATCTTGAATCAGTTAATCTTTGATGCTCCAGCAACAGGAAGCTACACCAACTGTTGTTTTATAGAACCCTCAGTTTGTGAGATCTGCAACTGCAGAACAAAAGTGGGAAAATGAGGCTTTGAAAACTGAGGAGAAAAACTTTGAGACACATTTACTGGTACAGTCTAGATCAAATGTGAAAGGTAGCAGGGAAGGAGATGAAAATGAGAGTGGCTTGGGAAAAGACAGAAGAAAGTCAAAATGGAGCAGAGGAAGTGAGAGATGGAGGCAAGATGCAATGCCTGTGTGCACACCTTTGAAGGTTTCAGCAAATTCATTTTACAGGAGTCAGACCAGCTTTTTACCAGAACCACAAAGAATCCAGCCTTGCAGTCGTGGTGTCCATAATGTTGCACATTCCTGAACATTTTTACAGCCTGAAAGAGCAAATTATTGGGGCAGTCCTAGAGGAACGCAAGGATGGCTGTGTGGTATTGAGCAGGAAGGTAGCTGTGCCACCACAAGTTTTGCCTCAAAATAAAGGGACACTACTGGGGAACGGCTGAAGCTTCAGATGTTCAAATGCAGCTGTGCTTGTGTGCTGGGTTCTTCAGGGGTGTCCTCAAACTTTGCTCCTTTTGAATTAATAGGTAACTTAAGCAATATGAAACTTCATTAGCAGTGATACTGTTAAGTCAGATGACGTTGCACCAATTTATTAACAGTGATACTTCAGATTAATGGAACTAGTTTGGCTTTTCAAAAGCTTACCTTTCCAGCAACAAGCTCTACCCTCACCTTTGAGCAAAGCTGAGCAACAGACTGCAGTGGTCTTCTGGCCCAACCCCAGCCACCCTTGCAGTAAGCTCCTCTTCTAGACCAAAATCTGCAATTTGTACCAGAAGAGCTTATTCTATCTGGAAACTAGAGAAACTCATTGTTTGCTCACTCCTGGCATAGAAGAAGAGCCAGTAAAAGGGACTGAGGGCCATGAAAAGTCAGCTCCAGCCTGACAGCCAGCCAAGTCATGATGCTCACAATCCCTTCTGCTGCCTGTGGTGGAGGTGGTTGCCAGGCAGAGGTGACACATTTGGCTGGGAGGTGACTTACAACCCATGGCAGCAGTAGTCAGCAGATCCCATCTGTCTCAGTCCTACCATAAAAGATGTTGCTGCCGGATATAGTTTATTTGTCTGAACTGGTGGTTTCCTTTGGTGTGCATATACCAATCACATTTATTGAGGGCTGGAACCATTCAAAATGCCATTGTAAACAAGATCTTAGAAGACAGAAGCTTGCATAGACCTTAGTACATGCCCTGATTTGTACTATACAAGTCAACACCACATTCATCTTACAGAAACATACTTGATGTGGTCTCTCCACTTGGTAAAATAAGCAGTTTGGACGAGTTTGGTTTAAGTAGATAAGAACGATGGCTTACAGCTGGGGGAACGAGGACAACAGCTAGCCAGGTTATCATATGCTGCCAAGCCACTGCAACTTTGATTTAGAGCAGAGTAAACCATTCCACACGCTGCTTTCTGTGACAGCAGAGCCTGGGCTATGCCGGAGGAGGATCGTGCCCTGCTCTCCTGTGCCGTGCTGAGCAGTGCCCACTGGGTCAGGGCTGCAGCGTCGGCCAGCCTACGCCGGATCCCTTTGGGAAGGGCTCTTTCAGCTTCTAGGCTTAAAAATCAGGCATGTTGAAATCGCTAAACCCTCATCTATCTCCCTGTCGGGGGGAACGCGTTCAGACAATAGCAATTCATCTGCTATCTCCTGCCACCGAGCTCTTAAACCGCGG
>NW_008600188.1:0-419 GCF_000691845.1 Merops nubicus
TGAATCCTGCTCAGGGGTGGGACACGGGGACATTTGTGATGTCTTGGGGTGGGGGGACAGTGGCCCTGAGGTGTGAGTGAGGTTTGGCCCAGGCTGTGGGGACCTTTGTGCTGCAGTTGGGATGGGAGGACCCTTGTATGGGGGCTGGGACATGGGGAGCCTTGCATGATGCTTGTGTGGGGATATGGGGACCCCTGCATTGCATCTGGGGTGCAGGGACCCTCATGTTGGGTGTGGGGTCAGAACTTGGGGACCTTTTATTTGGGTGGGTACAGAGGGATCCTTGCATTGCACCAGCACTTGGGGACGTCTGCACTGCGGTCAGGACTTGGGGACTGCAGCATCAAACTGGGGCTCAGTGGGCTGGAAATGGGGAGCACTGGGGGCAGGTTGTGTCTGTCCCCTCCCTCCCTGCCGGG
>NW_008600188.1:574-1247 GCF_000691845.1 Merops nubicus
GGAGCAGTGGGGGCAGTTTGTGTCTGTCCCCCCCCTCCTTGCAGGGACTCTGACCAGACCCGGGCTCCCCACCACCCTGGCTGGTTCCAGATAATTCCAATGTGGCACCAGAACCATTTAACCCCATCCTGATCCAGTCTTTGCCCTGAAACCCCCTCCCACCATGAAGAAGAAAGGAGCCAATGGGAGGGGGCCGGATCCTGTGCCCCCCCAGCAGAGATCCCGGGGCATCACCAAACCAGCAGAGGTGATTCACCTGCGGGGGGGAGGACACACCTGGAGTTGAGGTTTGGGTGTGGGTGCACCCCTATCACCCCCCAAACCGTCATCTCAGGGTGGTCTGGTTGCTCCAGGGAGGGCAACCGTTGTGTTTTGGGGGGGTTGTTGCTGACATGGGTGGATTTTTATGCCCCTCCCCAGTACGTGGGCTCCTTCGTGGTGGAGAACTTGGACCTGCAGCAGCAGGCAGGGTGGCTGGAGGAGCAGCTGCGGGAGCTGAAGGTCGGACACCCCCCTCCACTCCCACTGGGAGACAGGGAGACCCCAAAAAGTGGGGGGGGACCCCTGGGCGACTCAGCCTGGTGCCCCCCCAACGCTGCTTCTCTCCCTGCCAGGACTGCCCCAGGAGGAGGTCGGTGGTGCTGAGGTTCAGCCTGCAGGGGCTGAAGGTCTA
>NW_008600189.1:0-7791 GCF_000691845.1 Merops nubicus
TCAGCTGCAGGTTCCCTTTGTCCTGCTGAGAGGGAACGTGTCTTCTCTGCGTTCCAGAGTGGATCCAGGGGAGGTGGTGGCTCTGCAGGCTCAGCAGTGGGCATGTGAGGACACTCTGGTATGCAGGGCAACCAGTTAGTGCTGCAGAAAAAAACAGAGCCTGTTGTTTTATTCAGAACTGTAAACAGCTTCAGCTAAACCAATGGGATCATCTGCATAATGTGCTAGTAATCATCCTCATTATTCATTCCTGAAAACCAGAAGCTGAATAACTCTGTTTCCAGTTCACTCCCCTGTGCTGATCTTTCTCTGACAGGGTAATCCTGGGGCCCAGGATTTCCTGCTTGGCTCACTCACCAGAGAGCTTTAACGCAGCCGGTGTTCTTAGCAGTGCTTCCACTGAACTCACATCACCTTTTCCTCTCTGCTGCTGTACTGTGTCCTTGCTTGTCGTTCTAGTGAAATCCCTCTGTGGGCTGGAAGCTTCTTGTGTCCCTGCTGAGGAGGTTCTGTCCCTGTCAGGAGAGTCTTGTGAGAGCAGCGACGAGACGGACGCGAAGGAGAACGGCCCCGGGCGAGCTGCCTCCAGGAAGAAGAAGAGCCAGAGGCACAGAGGTACCGTGGCTGCTTTTGCTCTGCTGCCTGTGAGATCTCCATGTTTGCTGTCCTCTGGCTGCTCCTGAGGCTCTTCCTTGTGCAGCTTGTATGTGCACAAAGCAGGGCCGAGGGTTAAGTCACTTCTAAGCCTGCTGGGACTCCAAGGTGTTGTCTGCTCACCAAAGCAGAGCTTTGGGCATGAAATCAAAGCCTGAGGGCTCCTCCAAACGTTGCTCTTGGAAAGAGCTGTGAAATTCTGCCACTGGCTGTGCTGCCTCATTGGAGGTGGTGAAAGCAGGGTTTGCTTTGGGGTGGAACCAGGGAATGCTGCTGTCCTGGATGCCTTTGCTGGCAAAGTCCAAGCTCTGTCTTCAGGCCATTTCCAAGGCTGTGGTTTGTTCCCAGTGAGTTTAGAGGCTCTTTTTCCAGAAGGAGGTGAGTTGGGGCTTGGTGGCATTGTGTTAAGTTAATCCCAGGGAGCTGTACCCTTCAGCATTGCCACGTTGTGCAATTCCACAGAGAATCTGCAATGCAGGGTGCCCAACAAACTGTGCTCCTCCAGGGTTTTCCAATAGCAGTTTGTTTTCAGGTTGGGAAACAAATTTTAAGCTGAAGAAAAGCTTTATTGATGCTGGAACTCGTTTATGTAATGCATCCACATCCATCAGGGGCTGGAGGTGCACAGTGCTCCTCTGGGACAGGTTACTCACTTCTCACAGAATCCTGTTGGCTGGAGATGACTCTTAAGATCATCAAGTCCAACCACTCCCCCAGCACTGCCAGGGAACCACTAAAACATGTCCCTCACACCACATCTTCATGGTGCTGAAACCCCTCCAGGGGTGGGGACTCCACCACTGCCCTGGGCAGCCTGGCACAGCCCTGGGCAACCCTCCAGGGCAAGAAATTGTTCCTCAGGGACAACTGAAACCTCCCCTGGGGCAGCTTGAGGCCCTTTCCTCTTGTCCTGTCCCTTGTCCCTTGGGAGCAGAGCCCGACCCCCCCCTGGCTCCAGGCTCCTGTCAGGAGCTGTGCAGAGCCAGAAGGTCTCCCCTGAGCCTCCTTTGCTCCAGGCTCAGCACCCCCAGCTCCCTCAGCTGCTCCTCACAGCCTTGTGCTCTAGTTAAGACATCCTCCTGAAGCCTGGGAAAATAAGAATATCCCAGTGGCTGGAGTTAGGGAGTTACAAGCGTGGGAAGACACTGTTCTCTTCCACCACAGCCTTACTGCTGCTCCTTGTGAAGGGGAGAGACAGTGGCAGCAGCCCAGTGATGCCCCTGGCTGCTCTGCAGTCCAGCAGCTGGGTGCTTTGGATCTTCTCAAGTCCAAACTGAACAGCAAAGTGGGTGTTACAGCCTGCTGTAAATCTGTAGTGGTGCAGGGAAGGGGTCACATCCAGAGCTTTCCTTGGCCATGGACACAGCAATTAACACATGAGGATAAATCCTGCCCCTTGATATTAATTAACCTGCTGTCTGAGGATTGGATCTGGCACCCCCAGGTTCTTAACCATCTCCTTTATGCCACTTAGCAAACCTTGTAGCAATTCCTTCTGTCAGCACTGTGTACAGGTTGTATGTTTCCTGTCTCTTAATGTTCAGTGTTTAGCTATTTATGTTCTTTGAAGGTTTTTTTTCTCCTAAAGTTGGAGCAGTGTCTGTGGAGAACCTTGTGGTGTTAACTGAAAAATGCTCCAGGAACAAAGGGAGTTTCTGACCCTTCAGTTCTGGCTGAGCAGTTCTGACACCTCTGAGGTGAAGAACAGGCTGAATTGCATTAAAACTCATCCATCCAAGAAGCTTTAATGAAATTACAGATTTAAGAAGGGCAGCAGATTATCCAGTTGCTGCAGAGAATCACTTGCCCTCCCTCACAGAGCTCCTACAAAACCAAAGAATGGCAATGCCTGGATGTTCAGGGACTTCCAGAGTTAACCATTTTTTGATGACCTGTTAAATGAGCAATTTTGATAAATATTCCTGAGCTTGGCCATCCTTTCCCTGAACTCTCCCCTCTATTCACCATCTAATTTTCCTATCTCCACTTATTTTTTAGCTGTGAAGGTCTCAGGTGTTGACACAGGGTCCAGACAGGCTGGGGGGGTTTCCATCCATGGATACACTCAGAACTCAGCTGGATGAGACCCAGAACAAAAAGCTCAGGGTCAGCCTGCTCCAGGCTGGGCTGTTTGGAGCAGAACCCTCCAGAGAAGCCTCTCAGCAGAGTTACTCTCTGGATCTGCCACCTCACACACTTGTGTGACCAGGGTGGCTGGGCTAAGCAGTGCTGCCTGCCCAGCAAGGGAAGGTGGAATGGCCTTGAGGGTGGGCATGTGTGTGAAAACTGGTGAAAACTTCATGTGGGAGAAGACCTCTGAAGGTCATCAAGTCCAACTGCCAACCCAGCTCTGTGATGAGCACCAAACCATGTCCCCAAGTGCCACATCTACACGTGTTTTGAACCCCTCCAGGGCTGGTGACTCCAGCACCTCCCTGGGCAGCCTGGGACAGTGCCTCATCACTCTTTCAGGAAAGAAATTCTTTGTAATATCCCACAGAAACCTCCCCTGGCACAACCTGAGCCCTTTTCCTCTTGTCCTGTTGCTGGTTCCTTGGGAGAAGTGGCTCTGTTGTGATAGTGAATTTGTACCAACTTGGGCTTGTTTGGCTGACTGTGTCTATACATCCTTCAGCTGCTTACCCTGTGCACGTGCCTCTAGGTGGGACTTGATGAAAGTTATTTACTGCACTAACATACCTTCCTTGTGTTTAGAAAACCCTGATGGGGGTGGTGGAGAAGAATACCCCATTGATATCTGGCTGCTGTTGGCTTCCTACATTCGCCCCGAAGACATTGTCAGGTTTTCTTTGATTTGCAAGAAGGCCTGGACTGTAACCTGCACTGCTGCCTTTTGGACCAGGCTCTACAGAAGGTGAGGCTCCAGAGAGGCTGTGAACTGTTTGGAGGAGGCTTTGGCAGTGAACAGCTCTCTGCAGAGCTCTAAGTGTGGGAATAAGGTTTGCGTGCAGATGAGTGTGGGCAGCAGGTCGAGGTTCCTCCCCCTCTGCTCTGCCCCAGTGAGGCCACCTCTGGAGTACTGGGTCCAGTGCTGGGCCCCCCAGTTCAAGACAGACAACAGGATGCTGGAGCAGCAGAGGTTACAAAAATGCTGAGGGCCCTGGAGCTTCTCTGTGCCAGGACAGGCTGAGAGCCCTGGGGCTGTTCAGCTGGAGAGGAGAAGCCTCAGAGGGGATCTGATCAGTGCTGAGCAAGAGCTAAAGGGCCCTGGGGGGCAAGAGGCTGGGGCCAGACTCTGGTCAGTGGTGCCCAGGGACAGGACAAGGGGCAACGGGCACCAACTGGAACCCAGGAGGTGCCACCTGAGCAGGAGGAGAAACTTCTTTGGGGTGAGGGTGCAGAGCCTGGAGCAGCTGCCCAGAGAGGCTGTGGAGTCTCCTGCTCTGGAGAGATCCCAAACCTGCCTGGCTGTGACCCTGGGCATGCTGCTGTGGGGGAGCTGCTGGAGCAGGGGGGTGGGATGAGATGATCCCCAGAGGTCCCTCCCAACCCCACCAGGCTGGGATCCTGTGAATAGTTCCCTTTAGATGAGGGTCCCATCATGTTTGCAGATTGACATGGTGACCTGGTCCTCCTTTGACAAGTGCTGTGGTATATCACATCTGCTCTGGACCTGGACATGGATCTGTGGGGCATATTAATGCAGGCCCTGTATAAAATCTCAAAGCACTGTGTGCTTTTCTGCATGCTGTGGGCTCCATGCTCCTCTTTTAACACTGGGCTGTGTGTGTGAAGCACCCAAAGTGTGTATGGGAAGGTCAGTGCCATTGCCTGAGTGAGAGACAGGCAAATGTCACTGGTGGAGAACTTGCCCTGCCTGAAGCTTTGGTCGTGGCCACCTTCCTGTGATTACAGTGGCCTAGAGAAACTGGGGCATTTTGGAGCTGTCTCAGTAGCAGAAGTAAGTTATTAACAACGTAGGAGAAGAGGAGCAAGGAGGTGGTCAAAACTTGAAACAAATCCTTCTGCCCTTGGACCTTCCCTCAGGACAGAACAGTTTCTTCACCTCTCTCTCAGGTGCTGCCCAGGCAGCAGGAGCACACAGCAGATAGCCCTGGTCACCCTCATCCCTGTTCCTGGGTGGGCTGCCCAAGCAGAGGCTCCTTTGGCACCTGATCAGAGAAGGACCCTGGGGTGCAGGAGTTCAGACTGCTCAGGCAGTGCCCAGCAAGCTCAGTCCTTGAACCTGCAGGACCCTGCAGGACCTTGGGCACCCAACACCATCAGATCTGGGGCAAACCCTCTGCAAGCTCCTACGGGGGAACTGTGGTGTGAGAAGCTTGGGTGTGCTGCAAACCTGGGCCGAGCCTTTGAGGCTGTGATGTGGTTTCCTCCAGCACCCGTGGAGCACCTCTGCTCCACAATTCAATTCCTGTTGGCCATTAACTCTGGAACGTGTCTCCTGCTTGGGTTTAACTTGCAACAGGCTGATGATCTGCGAGCAGCTTCAGCAGCAGGGCGAGCTGTCCTCCCTCCAAAGTCAGAAACCTGTTGAGTGAGGTTTTTGGAGCCAAACTAGAGTGGGTTTGATCCAGTTCTCTCTCAGCACTGATGTCTGAGCCCTCAAGCTGTGGGGTTTGTCTGCAGGCACTACAGCCTGGACGCCTACCTGCCGCTGCGCCTGCGCCCCGAGTCCATGGAGAAGCTGCACTGCCTGCGGGCCTGCGTCATCCGCTCCCTCTACCACATGTACGAGCCCTTCGCCTCCCGGCTCTCCCGCAACCCCGCCATCCCTGACAGCACTCCCAGCACTTTAAAAAACTCCAGAGTAAGTGCCAGCGCCGCGGGAGGGGGATGTGCCCCGGGCGTTGCTCTTTCTGCTGTTTTTTCCCCCTTCTTCTTTCTCAAGGAAAAGGGGTGGTGGGGAGGCACTCGGCAGCGGAGCGTGGGTGTGGGGTGTTGCTAGCTCTGGACAGAGGTTTGTGAAAGCTGGTTGCCTGTGTCTGGAGCTGCTGCTGCAGAGGAACCCAGTTGTGCCTCTGGGTAACTTCTGTGTCCCACCCCAGCGTGTCTGGTCAGCAAGAAGTGTCAGCACTTCCCGGGGTGTCTGCAGTGCTCCCCTCTGCTCTTGCAGAGGTGCTGCTGGAAGGAGGTCGCACTAGGATCAGCTTTTGTATCCTCTGCCTTCCTCTGGGGCTGGCTGCCAGGGTGCATCTTTCCTCTGTGGCAGGAGGGATCAGCCATGGCACTGGGAGCCCCTGGCAGGGACTCTGTTCCTGTGGGTCACCCGTCTCCCCTGGTGGCTGGGTGAGGAGGGGGTGAGGTGGCCAGCGTGGCCAGCAGCTGCTCGGGGCTGGGCTGCAGGGTTTGTCTCTGCTGTGGGCAGGCACTTAGCTCCCTTTGCTGGCCCAGCTTGGAGGGCTCACACATCCACTCCTCTTCAATTCCTTTTGGCCATTAACTCTGGAACGTGTCTCCTGCTTGGGTTTAACTTGCAACAGGCTGATGTTCTGCGAGCAGCTTCAGCAGCAGGGCGAGCTGTCCTCCCTCCAAAGTCAGAAACCTGTTGAGTGAGGTTTTTGGAGCCAAACTGGAGTGGGTTTGGTCCAAGAGCTGTACTTTCTATTCCTTGCAAAACAGAGCAATGTCCTGTATCTGTGTGGGACATCCTTCCTGTCTTCCCTCCTTCTCCCTGGGTGGCTACTGGGCGCAGAGGTCCCGTGGCTCCGGGAGCATCCAGCAGTCCCGCAGCAGGTGGTGCTGCAGAGCAGGGGGAGGGCACACGGTGCCCTGTCTGATCTCATCTCTGCATCCGGAGCTCTGCATTCTCTTCCCCAGTCCCCGGGCTGGGGATCATTGTTCTGAAACAATAGCAAAACATTTCTAGGAAATCCCAACTCCACCTTAGTCCTCCTGAGTCTCCCTCCCTGCCGCTGCTCGGAGCTGGGAGTCGTAGGATCTGGAGACCTGGAGCTGGTGCTGGCAGGGCTGGTGTTTGGGGAGCATTCATGTTGACATCATAACGGCTTCGGTGCCCACTGCTAGTGCTTCTACTCTGCTGAGGGGCTGAGGAGGATTCTCCAGAGCAGCCCTACTGCTCAGCTTTCAAAAAAGGAAATTAAACGGTGGCAAGGCTTTGTCAGAACAGTAAAGGTTTGGCCTCACCCCTGGAGCCATCCCGGGTCTGGCCTTGCTGTGCTACCACCGGTGGCCTCGTGCCCAGAGGTGCCTCAGCACGGGGGGTGTGGAGGAGGATCCTGTGCCTGCCCACGTGGTCGCTCCCTCGGGCCTTGGCTGGACCTCCACGGGTCGTTGGAACCGAGGGCAAACGCCTCCTTAAAACTGCATGTGGCAAGAGCAGCCCCCAGGCCTGGCTGTTATCCCATCCAGCTTTTCCTCTTTAATTTCCTTTTTTCTTTCAGTTGGGCGTACAGTGGAGCCGTTATGGTGCCAGCAGGAGTGCCTGCCCCTTAGAGACCCCCCCCTTGTTTTGGGTGGAGCGGCAGCCCCGCGGCGCGGCTGACGGGCAGGACGGCCGACCCGAGGACGACACCCTCTGCCCCTTGGGAGGTACTGACCTTTTGTGCTTCGCTGCGTGTGTGACCCACTGGGGCTGGCCCAGGAGGCCTCTGCAGGGACCTGCAAAGCCTGGAGGGAAGCTCGGCAGCATCTGCTGCTCGCCCGAGTTCAGAAAGATCCAGAGAACGTTTGGATCGGAAATAAAACCCCCCACTGGCCACCTCCTCGCGGGTGCTGGGGACTTGAGGCGTGTTTCTGACCTTGGCTCCACACAGCTTGGTGGTTCACCTCGTGCAGGTGGTGGAGATAAAGGTCCTTTAAGGACTCTGGCTGATGGCTGTGGCTCAGGGCTGCAGGGAAGGGTCTGGTGTCCCCCCTGGTGACGGAGCCCCCGCGGTGGAGGCCGCTCTGGCCTTGTTTCATCTGGGGGCACGCTGTCCTGGAGGGAAATTACAGCTCTGCTTCCTCCTGGCGTGGGACAGGCCGTGGTGGGCCACGGGCAGGTGCCTTTGCCCATGCTGTTCCCTTTCCTGCTGGCAGTGTGAGGAGATAAGACCAGCCGTGGGGGGCTGGCACTGTGCCCTGGGGACCCTGGTGCGGCGCTGGCTGCGCCGACTGGCCGGGCGCTGGCCTGGCTGGGGCAGGCTGGGGGGCTTG
>NW_008600189.1:8061-14071 GCF_000691845.1 Merops nubicus
GGTTGCTGGGGAGTGGTGGTGGCTGTGGAAGGCTGGAGGCTGTGGAAGGCTGGAGGCTGTGGAAGGCTGGAGGCCTCTGCACACTGGCAGGCAGGGAGCTTCCCCCCTGCTCCATTCAGTGCAGGAGTTCTGCTCTGGAACGAGTGCTGCATGCTGGGGTGGGTCCTGGGGACCACAGGGGGATAGCTGGGTTCTGCTGGAAGACTCCTGTGTGGCAGGGCAGTGCTGGTGACTGCTGATGCTTGAAGCCCTGTTCTCATTTTCATGGAGAAAGGGACAGCAGGTTGGTCAGATGGTGTTTCCCCCCTGCTCCATTCAGTGCAGGAGTTCTGCTCTGGAACGAGTGCTGCATGCTGGGGTGGGTCCTGGGGACCACAGGGGGATAGCTGGGTTCTGCTGGAAGACTCCTGTGTGGCAGGGCAGTGCTGGTGACTGCTGATGCTTGAAGCCCTGTTCTCATTTTCATGGAGAAAGGGACAGCAGGTTGGTCAGATGGTGTTACCTTGGCAGGGCTGTGGTACTCTGAAGTGTGCCAGTCAGTGCCTGGGGATGTCAGGACCTTCTTTTGACACCACAGTGGCTTAGGGACCTTCTCATCTGTCCCCTCATGGCTCCTGGGTGGGTCTTTGTCCTTCTCTCTGGATTCTCTCCTCGTTCCTTGTTCTGTTTTCAGCTGTTCCTTGCTGCAGTTGTGTTGGGGGCCCAGTTTGATGGGACTTCTTGGGGAAGGGGGGGACTGGGTGACTCCAGACTGCTTGTCTCTGCCTGGTGAAAAGGGACAAATTGCACAATGGGATTTTTCAGTTTAACACATTAGTGGCTACATGTTGTATGGTCCAGGTGCACGAGGAGTTGGCCAGCTTGAAACCAGGAGACCTAAGTTGCTGAGTGTGTTCTTTGAACATAATTAATGGCAATAAATGGCTCCTAACTGCTCCTGTGTAATTGTGGTTATAATTGGAAGTCATTATCCTCTGCTAAAACTTACTTAAAATGGTGCCTTTAAGGGTTTCATCATTTTGTGCTTTGTTTTGTTTTGTTTTTCCACCCCAGTGTCTGCTTTTCTGGTGCAAAAAGATTGAAGGGAACAGACAAGAAGCAATGTGGGAATTCAACTTCAAGTTCAAAAAGCAGGTATGGAAGAAGGACCAGAGTGGCTGTGACATTTTGAAGCAGTAATGGGTTTTTTTTGGGGGGGGTAGAAGGCAGGTGGAGACTTCTTATGTGTTCAGACAAGAGATGGAAACTCTGACTCAATAAACTGAAGCACATTCTGAAACCCCACGTGGTTTTCAGTCTGTTACCAAGACATTTAGAATCCCACATTGTCATTTCCTCCTTTGCTCTCCTTTCTCCACTGTGACGTGTGGATCAGGTTAACCCCAAATAACCTCATCTTTGGATTATCATAGAATCATTTATGTTGGAAAAGACCTTTGAGAGCATTGAGTCCAACCATTAATAGCCACTGATTACTACCAAAACCCCCAAAATTTTATTTTAGTGGGCAAAACGTAGCCCAAACTCTGAAACTTGGTGGTTCACCATTGGAAGGGTTGCCCAGGGAAGTGAAGAGAGCCAACACAGCCAATCCAAACCTCCAGTAGTGAGTCTCAGGAGGAGCAAATAGTTTCAGAGAGCCTTGGGAATTCTGCAGCTTTCCCCTCTGAAGCCCTGCAGGTGGGTTCTGCAGCTTGCCCAGCCCAGGGGAGGGTGTTTTGGTCTTGGTGTAACACTCCACCCAGAGGTGTGGGAGGGTGGTGAGAACCTGCTCAGCAGCACCAGCGAGGAGCAGCAGACTCTCATCCTGGGTTCCTCCTTAGCTAAATACATCTCTCTCTTTTCTTTCAAGTCTCCCAGATTTAAGAGCAAGTGTTACAAAGGGCTTCAGCCACCCATTCAGTATGAGGAAGTCCACACGAATCCGGATCAGGATTGCTGTCTACTGCAGATCACCACCTTCAACTTCATCTTCGTGCCCATAGTAATGGGCATGACATTTACCTTGGTGAGTGCTGGAGATGTCTGCCAGGCAAGCTTGGCTCCTGTGCTTTCTGACCCCTCTTTGTTGGTGTGTAAATCACACTGCTGCAGCAACAAACCAGGTCAGGGATCTTAAGATTGATGATGAGGAGAAATCAGAGAATAATTTATGGGTGGAAGGGACCTTAAAGCTCATCTAGTTCCACCCCCTGCTGTTGGCAGGGACAGCTCCCACTAGAGCAGGTTGCTCAAAGCCCCATCCAACCTGGGCTTCTCAGATGAGCTTCTGTTTTTCCATCAGCTCTTCCCTGTTTGCTGGAGCAAATCCAGATGGTGTGGAGATGTGCAGGGAGCTGTGGGAGCTGCCAGTGCTCCAGGTGGGGGAGCAATTCCCTCCTCAAGAGAACACCCCACTGCCTTACACCAATAAATTCCAAGAGCAAAAACCTGTATGAGCAAATTCTTTTGATGTGTGTGTGGCCCCTGAACGGTGGTTGCTGGGAGAAGAAGCAGCTTTTGAAGCAGCTCCAGTCAGAAGGTAGTGCCTGGGCTGGGCTGGGCTGTCAGGGTCAGAAGTTGGTCCAGAAGTGGCCTCTGCCCAGGAGAGGCTCAGTCTGGCTCCACCTCCACACGCAGCAGTGAGTTCTGGGCTTCTCTGACAGCTGCTTGCTGTTCCCTTTGGGGTGGCCAGGCAGAGAGAGCTGCTCTGGTGTCCCGGTTAGAAGGCAGAACTGTGTCCCACCTCCCTTATCCCTCAGTTTCCCAGATAGAGAGGTAAATAAGGAAGGCAGGGGGAATGAAAACCTTGCAATTGAAAATTAACAAAATGAAATATATTATTTAACAGGGATCAGAAAGGAAGAAGGGAAGGGGTTTAACAGGGTACAGAAAGGAAGAAGGGAAGGGGTTCAACAGGGAAGGGGGGTTGTAGGAACAACAAGGCAAGGAAGATTAAACTTCCAAATATACAAAACCCAAATGCTGTGCTGAGGCTCCCCGGTGCTGGATCTCGCTGGATTGAGGTGGATTGAAGCTGGATGCACAATCCTTGGACGTGGATGGAGGCAGGGAAGAGTCTGTAGATCAGGCCCAGGTCTCCAAGATGGGCACGGCCACGTGTAGCACAGGGAGCAGCAGAGCAGCGTGTGCCCAGGTGCAAGGTCAAAGGAGCAAGAGCAAGAGAGAGAGAGTCGTGCCTTCCTCGCCCCTTTTATAGACCTTGGCAGGCAGTCCCGAGGACAGGAAAAGGGGAGTGGGACTAGGACAGGTGTACACCCCTTTCATTCAGGCTTGTACCTGGTTTAGGGTTTCAGATCCCCACCCACCAGGGGCAGCAGGTTTCAAACCATTACATCTGGCGCCAGCTTCGGGGCAGCACCGCCAGCACCTTAACCTCACCCCGTTCAGAAGAACTTACACCCAATCTCTAAACTCCTGCTGTTAAGAACTCTCCTTATCCATCACTTGGAGTTTCTGAAGCTCCTCCTGCTCTCTTCCCTTGCAGTTCACCATCAACGTGAGCACAGACATGAGGCACCACCGCGTGCGCCTGGTGTTCCAGGACGCGCCGCTGCGCAGCGGGAAGAAGCCGCGGCCTGACCAGGGGGTGCAGGTGGTGCTGGACCCCGTGCACAGCGTCAGGCTCCTGGACTGGTGGCACCCTCAGTACCCCTTCTCCCCCAAAGCTTAGTGCTCCCCCGAGCCTGCGGGCCCCGAGCTGGCTGAAGAGAATCTCTAGGAACCAGGAAATCTGATGCGTTGGGTTTGTTTTTTTTAATTTCTTAAATAAATTCTGCAGTCTCCTTGCCAGCGGGTGAAGCAGCTGAGCTGGTCTGTGTGTAGAGAACTTCTGGTCAGTGAGGGGCAGAGCTGAGTGCTAAAGCTGAAACTATTTGTAAACACACTTTTATGTAAAATTCACGTTTTATGATTTAAAAGGAGCTCCCTGGAACTGTTGATTTAAAATCCTTTTGGTGCTAACGGAAGTGGTCCTGTTTTCTGTGGTTGGTGAAGAAGCAGGAGGTTTTCCTTTCCTTCTTTGCTGTGACCAGGAACAAATTCCAGACAAAATTCCCCCCCTTGGTGCCACTGCAGTGCAATTGCATTCGAGCCCAGCGTGATATTCTGGGGTCTGAGGAGCAGTCAGCAAAGCAGCCGTGGTCGAGGATCACTTTAATCCCAGTCCAACAGGTAAGGACAGAAAAAAAACCCTAAATGATCAAACAAAGCCATTATTTCAAAGAGGATTTGTAAGACAAAACTCCTGCTTGAGTGTAAAGATGCTCCTGAGTTCTCACACTGGTGTTTCCTCTTTGAAAAGAAGATCTAAACCTTTAAAAGCAGAAAGTGCTTTTCAGAGAAGCTGAACAGAGGGAGGGAGAGGTGATGAGGAGACAAAGAGGTGGTGATGAAGGACTTTGTGTCTCCTCTGAGAGCCCTGGACCTGTGGAGGGCTGGGAAGCCTGGAAGCAATCCGTGGTTTGGCCTTTTGACTGAACACATTGATTGCAGCGAGGAAGCAGCAGCCCTGGCACTCCCTGTGGCTCTGGGCTGGCTGAGGGGCCAGGGGCACAGGCTGGGCCTGGCCGTGGCACCACCTCGGGCTGGGGGTTGTGTTCCACAGGTGAGCATCTCGCTGCTGCCAGGAGGGGACTGGGGGAGCAGAGGAGGTGCTGGTGAGCAGCCCTGGGCTGAGGTCTGGTGCCTGTTGCTCCTCAGCCCTATTTCCATCGGGCTTGTCTCAGCTGAGTGCTTTCCACGTGTGCTGTTCAGTGAAGCTGGAAGGACAGAGTTCTGCCAGCTCCCTTTGAAGTCAGGCTGCAGATGCCCCACGACCCCGGGGTAGCTGCCTGAGGAGTTCTGTGTGTGCCCCTGCCAGCTGCAAACCATGGCCAAGGACCTCAGCCCACACTCAGGCCTGTGTTAGAAGCTCTGGGAGGGTGACTTCAGACAAAACACTTGGGAGAACCCTCACCTCACACTTGCCCTTCCTGCTGCTGACCAGGTAAGTTTTGGGACTTGACACAGAGATAGAGGACAAAACAAGTGCCCTGACTGTGCTAATGAACCATAGAATCATTAAGGTTGGAAAAGACTTCTAGAATCAAGCCCAACCATCAACCCAACGCTGCCGTGACCACTAAACCATGTCCCCAAGTGCCACATCTATATGATTTTTGAACCCTTCCATGGATGAGGGCTCCACCACCTCCCTGGGCCTTGTTAAACCTCATCCAACTGACCTCAGCCCATCAATCCAACCCGGCCAGATCCCTCTGCAGAGCCTCTGACCCTCGTGAGGCCGGTTCCTGGGAGGGTGGAGCCTGTTCCCCGTTGCCATGGCCCCCTGGCAGTGCCCATCCAGGCAGCAGAGCTCAGCCCTGTCCCTCTGGGCAGCTGGAGCAGGCAGCACAGCCCGGAGCAGCAGGAGCCAGGTGGGATGTTCTGTGAGCAGCAGACTGGCTGGTTTCAAATAAGGGTATTTAAAATGGACACGTGTCCCTCACCCACAGAGGTGCCTCTCCCATGGCAGCTGCTTTCAAGGCTGAAACGTAGAAAATGTGGAAGGATTTTCAGTCTTCCCCTTGGCCAGGGGCAAACCTTAGAGTGAGTGCAGTGACGGAGCTGTCGCTGCCCCGGCAGGGATCAGGGTCCTGTGTGACCCACGTGGCAGCCCAGTGAGGTGCAGGTCGGGCTGGGCTTGCTGCAGGGCGTCGTGTTCTCCCCTTCCCCCCTTCCCTGGGGCATGGGAGCCCCGTGCTGGGGTTTGCTCAGTGATGTGAGTGCCAGAGCTCAGCCCCAAGCAGGGCGAGGTTACAGAATCACAGAACCATTTTGGTTGGAAGAGACCTTTAAGCCCATGGAGTCCAACCCTTCCCCAGCACTGCCAGGTCCCCACTGCCCCGTGTCCCTCACCCCACATCTCCACGGCTTGGGAACCCCTCCAGGGGTGGGGACTCCACCACTGCCCTGGGCAGCCTGGCACAGCCCTGGGCAACCCTCCAGGGCAAGAAATTGTTCCTCAGGG
>NW_008600189.1:14164-14383 GCF_000691845.1 Merops nubicus
GGCCCCCCCCTGGCTCCAGGCTCCTGTCAGGAGCTGTGCAGAGCCAGAAGGTCTCCCCTGAGCCTCCTTTGCTCCAGGCTCAACAGCTCCAACCCCAGCTTCTCCTGAAGACTGCTTGCCAAACGAAATCCTTCTCTGTGTTCCCCAGGGGTGGGCTGCAGCGAGGCTGTGACACAGCCAGTCCTTGCCCGGGCTCCAGGCTGCGGTTTACTCTAAGAT
>NW_008600190.1:0-28689 GCF_000691845.1 Merops nubicus
AAACCAGTACAAAGGAGCAGCAGGAACAAAATATTATCAGCTGACCACAATCCCCATTTCTCATCCTCCTGTGCTGCTGTATCGGGTCTGGAAGCCCTGCTTCCCTTGAAAGGCCAGACATCCCCTGCTGATGGGAAGCACAGAACAAGTCTTTGATTTTGCTCTTTGCTTTCGCATGCAGCATTATGCAGCCTGGAGAAAACAGAGGGGTAGAGGAAGGTTTCTTTAGTTTTGTTTTTATTTCTCACTATCCTACTCCTTTACAATTAATTGGCAATAAATTAAGTTGGGTCTGTTTTGTTTGTGACAGTAGTCAGTGAGTGTTCTCCCTGTTCTTATCTCAGCCCGTGAGCCTCTCAATCTTCTCTTGTGTTAGATGAGTCAAAAGCAACTAAACAACCATCCCAAACAGTAAAATGCCACTCAGCTTAAAAAACTTAGTAGACTGACCCTACAAAACTGGCTCTGTAAAGGACTTTCCTATATCAAAGACTTGCCAACCTTTTACAACTTTTTTTTCTTTCCAAACCACAACCATCAAGGTGCTGATTTTGTTTTGTCCTTTAATTTCATAATCAAAAAATGCCCTCTAATTCTTCTGCACCAATGTATCCAGCATTACCGGGAGAATGCAGATTACATCCCAAAATAACGTAAGGCATGGCAGTGTCAGGACACACTGTGGGAGACTTTTACTGGAGCAGTGAATGCACAGGAGCTTTGTGCTAATCATTCAGCTGCACACATGGATTGAATGAACAGAGTGGAGATTTTTCAGAGAGAGGTATAAGATACAGAAAGAGCTATTTGCTGGGCATTTCACAAGGATGAGAGCAGCTAGAGTAGATTGTACACCAATATGGAGCAAGTAGTTCCACTTCAGATCTTTTGTTATTTAAAGAGAAAAATATTGGGAAGGGTGTTACTGGGCTTTAACTTTTACAGCAATACTCTTCATATCGCTGAAATTAAGAAGGAACTAATATTTAAAATGACATATGTGCAGAGTTTGAGGCTTCTCTAATTCCAGCTTACTTTAGGTGTGTCAAGGACCGTCTGTTAACTAGATAACAGCCTCTAAACTCCTGCTAGGCACCAGAGAGGTAGCCTTTTGCCTGTAGCCTGGGACATTGTCTAGAGTCATAGCTGCTTGGGTAGCTATCCTCAGTTATCCTCAGCAAGTGAAAAACACTCTCCAGTCATCTCTTTTAGTTATCTCTCCCTGCCTTTAATATGCCCTCAGTATTTCCAGAACAGCTGTGGAGAAGGTTATATAGGTGATGCCTACATTGGACATCATCCTTGCACCAAGTGGCAAAGAATAGAAGGTGCTCTGAGGTTTCTGCAAAACGAGTCCAGTTTCCCCACAGGCTATCCCAGCATCCAGTGGGAATGAGGTCCCACACAGCTCACAGCCTGTGTTACCCTCACTTAACACACTGAACCAAGTATAACTAGTATGAGGAAAATTGACCATATACAAATATCTACCCTGTCTCAAACCTGCAGTAAAACGCAATAACATAATGAGCTTAAGCTATTAAGAGGGAGAACACATTTTATTTTTCCCTTTCAAATAGCCATACATATAATCAACTGTCACAACTCATAGTTGAGGCGGTAACTCAGCATTGTACCTGAACCCTGTGTTAGATCTGATATATTTTCTGGTATGTGCAGACATATATGAACTTTATTTTACTTCCGCTTTTACTGGTTCTGCATCTACGTTTGTCAGTTGAGTTCAGTTCTTGTTAACATAAGTGAAAGAAGAGGCCAACTTCACGAATGACCTGTCAACTTTAAAAGTGCCATTTTAAAGCAACAAACAACTTCAGTGTAACTGAAGTTGTTCGGTAGATCAGAGAAACTGCTGCCACATTATGGCAGACAAGATGACCACTGGCTAGTAGTTGTCTCTTTCTGTTTTTAGCTCATTTTTCATTACAACTGCTGTCATGTAGTTTAAATTTAAAAATAATAACTCATCCATTTGTGATGCACGTCCAACAATAACACACTGTCCACATAGCAGAAAACACAAATTTATGCAATACGTGGAGGGATGAATCACCAAATAAGGCCATGTACAATTAAGTGTAATAAATTATACATTAAATATGCATGCCTCTGGAGAGGGATCCAGAATTTTGAATTAGGTGCTTTCTGTTCCATATTTACCAACAAGTGAGACAGAATCTCTGCGGGAGGACAATCTGAGTTCTTTGTGAATTAAGCAAGCCGTTAGGAAATGCGTGTGCCTGAAACTTCCCCGATGCAGATGCAAGTGCCCGAGTCGTGGCTGCAGACTCCACCTCAGAGGCTGGCTTTAGCGACTGGCTGAAAGCGCTTCTGTTTGACCGAGAGGCAAAGCAAAGCAAGAGGGATGAACAAACTCTGCTTCTTCCCGTAACCTCTTACAATAATGCAGACACTTTCCCACCACAGTGCCACAGTTCATTCCAGTGCTGAGTGCCTCACCAGTCAAAGAGAAAACGTGCTTTCACCAAGCACAGCGCTCTGCTGCAGCAGCCTCCTTGCTCGGGACTAAAGGACCAGGGGACCATGAGGCCAGCCAGCATTTGCCCTTCTTGCTTTGGATACAGAGGAGTGAGAAATAACGTGGAAGCTTTCTCAGGCTGTGACAAGGCCTGAACCCAAGTCTCCCACGAGCTGGTTGACTGCTTTTGTTCTATAATGAGCAGTGCTCCTTTCTCTCCTGAGACAAACAAATTGATCACATCAGCATTCGGATGAGAATCTGATCCTGACAATAAGCAGTCACAAACATTTGGAACATAGCAACTGGGTGGAGTCTTGCGCCATAGTAGGCAGAAACGAGGAGCTCAGCTGCACTGAGGATCTCTGAAGCAAGGCTCTGGGCACACCAGGGACTCTGAAATCAAAGAAGGATGTGCCCAGGGCTAAGCATCAGTTGGAAGAGGGTATATTTGGATCTCAGTTTTATACTTTCATGCCACAGTTCCATCCAACTTATAGTTTGGTTATCAAAGCCCTTTATTTGGTATAGTTCATGCTTTCATCTTGACACAAATAACTGGATCTTCAAATTAGGATGAACTATGGTTGAATCACTGATTTTTCCAGATGTTTGATGTGTTTCCAGGTGTTTGATCTTTTTAAAGTAAAACAAAAAAGAGCTTTAAATGAGAATATGACATGGTTAAATTAGATTTACGTTTTATATGCATACTCAAACGTACTAAGGACTCTAGGGCAAAAGTAATCTTTGATGTCTGAGTGATGATGTCTTTCCAAAATGGTGAGATATTCATTGACGGATATTCACTGAAGAAATTACCTATGTCAAAATAGGCAAATATAGGAAAATAGTCTTTATTTCTTTAAACAAACAAACAGAAAACAGAGAAGGGGTCAGAAAAGTGTTCTGCGCTAACAGAATTCTTCACATTTTCTCCTCAATTTTATGCAAACCATTATTTTCAGGACATCAGTATTATAAATTTTGCAGTCAAGCAAAATGTTATATACAGAGGAAAATAGAAGCTATATAAATAATTTTTAGTAAGTCAGATATAATTTTCCCATGAATATACAGTCAATAAAAGGAACACATAATCACTGGAGCTGTATTTGTTAATACTTCATGGCCAGGTATATGTCAAATAACACTTGGAAACAAACTGGCAGAAAACCAAAGCTCCCTGCAAGTGCAAGACAATGAAATTAACACAACCTTGAGTTCATTTTAACTGTGCATAGTTTAAAAAAAAAAAAAAAAATTCTTCCTTTCAACATGGTTATTCTTTCTTCATCACGTACTCTCCCCCTGCCCCCTTAAAGACAAACATTTGACATTACATAAAGATCCACAATTCGAAATTACTACCACAACATTCAAGCAACTTTTGTAACTCAGAAAAATTCTTGTCTAAAGAACTTCAGATGTTACCAGTGTTTTATGATCAGTTTGCTTTTCGGTATTTATGTGTGTTCCTATGCATGTATAGAATCTTATCACAGCTGGAGCTGTCAGAGCCTGAGTCTTTCTTTTAATTTTGTGCCATTCCTCTCTGGAGGGACATTAGAAGGATTATTAGAGCATTTTATATCATAGGATTGTAAGAATGCCTGAGTGGGTCAAAACTGCCAGTCTAATACATTTTCTCTAAGAAGGGTCAAAAGTGATTTCTCAGAGAATTGTATTCAGAGCAAAGTAAGGATATAGTCAGACTTCCCCTAAATTCTCTGTAGCTTCCTAGAATTTCCAGCTTGTAGAATTTCTGAGTGAGGAGTGTTTTTTCACACCTTTAGAAGGCTTCAGGTATTCATCTTTCAGTACCTAGTTCAATTTTCATTTGACCCTGTGTGAAACGTTGGCTTTCACAGCACCCTGGGGCAAAGAATTTCCACTGTGTATATTAGCTATCGTGTGTTTAAGAGCCACCCCTCTGATTATCCTGATTTGTCCTTCTCTGGACATTTTTTAAATCTACAACAACCTTTCTGAGAGAAAAAAAAAAAGAAAAAAAAAAAAAAACCACTACAGGACCCACCATACATTTATACAGTGGTAAAATTCTATTCTCTGTATTCTTTCCTAATAATTCCCAACAGTCAGTGTGGTTTTTTGACCACTAAGCTGACATTGTCATGAAACTGTCTGTTATAAACTCACAATCTTATTACTGATTCTTTAAAATCAGCTCACAGACCATATATTTTATATTTTTCCCATGAACTCATGGGGAAAGGGAAAGCAAGGAAAGGTCCTGTGTGCATCAGTCTGTATTTAACTCATAAAATTTCATCTGCCATTTTAATCCCTAGGTATAAAGTCCTATAAAGTTATTCTGCAGTTGTGCATGAGTAGCTCCATTGTTACTACCCTCAGCAACCTGGTTTTATCATCAAACTTTGTCACCTCTCTATTCACTCTAATCAAATCAAAAAAGTTTCCTAGGTCTGTGGCAGTCAATTGTCATGCACATCTGCACACCCATGCAGCAAAGAGAGAGAAGCTACAGAGATATCAGAGCTATGGAGGAGAACAGCAAAACAGCCACAGGTTTGAATTATTTGCTAGTGCATTCATTTGAATCTAGATTGCAGGAGGCTGAGGATGAAAAAATGAGACAAAATCAATCTTTTGGAAAAAGTAATCTCTAAATCATAGTCCTGTTCATAAAGTAAATTCCTGCAAGGCACATTAGTTGACTATATTTTAATGGATTGTAGACTTTAATCCAGTTTAACTAAGTCAACTTAAATCAATTTAGAACCCCTCTAGCAGACCTGAGTGAAGAAATACATTACAAAGTATCCTTTTTCTTATTAACTTTCACAGCAGAGCTACTATAGTAGATTACAGGTGTTGCTACCATACATGGTTGTCTAGGACACATGAGAAATCTGACACCTCAACACGCTGCATTGTTACCATGCACAGCAAACATACCCACAGCGACCTTCCAGCATGCTTTATTGTGACAAGAGGCAGAAATGTTCTCACGATTTCTCATTACTTTTTAATTTATTTACATGCTAGTTTATTTAGCAGACAAGCACTGTTCAAAAAATGCTGCTGTATTTATCACAGTCAAGACCTCCTTCTAGCAAACTTGGATGAGCTTGTGAGCAGTGTGTCATGGGTCAATAAATTCTGACACTGCTGGACATATGGAAACCAGAAGCATCCATGCCAGATACAACTGCTGCTTCCTGCTAACGCATGGCTCCTTGAGCTTCCCAGAGTTAGCAGATGTGGACAGAATTAGATAAATGGCATAGAAGATACATGAGCTAAGAAATTCCCAAGCTAAACAGAATTAGATTTAACACAGAAATAGCACCGTAAAAAAGCCTTTGGAAGCATCGAATGGCACACAACCTGGAGATAGCAGAGAACGAGGATAGCTGAGGTGGGACGGAAGCAGGAGTGGTTGTGGTCCAGGTCACTCAGCTTGCACCTCAGCCATTTGCTGCACCATCCCAAAGTTGTGGGACTCCAAGGGGGAGCTTAGAGTAAAAGACTGCAGGGCTGTCTAAACTGTTGAGTAACTGGTCTGGCATAATGTTAATTTCTGCACATTGATGCAACCTTTTCCTGGCACCCTGTGGGCCATACATTCCGCACTACCTCTGCATGCCTGCCATACCAACTGTTTCTGTTTCCCTGTTTTCAGATGGCACCTCATGTGAGATGCCAAAGGCTCCTGAAAGATTAATCTGGCCTTCAGCAAGTGAAATAACCTCATATTAATCATTCTTCCCCTTTTTTTCCATTCCTGGCTGTAGCTTTTGCCCTGAAATAACAACATAATTGAAAATGCAAATAGATAAGACAGAAATTAATAAAAATACTTATCTTCTTTTGGTTCTTTGAATTTCAAAATTAATGCAAGAACACCATGTGGCTCAGAAAACAGCCAGTGACTTCTGATCAAAGTCTGTAATGGTAATGTGTGTCCAGTAAAAATTAATAAGTCATTTCCTGAGGGCACCTCACTTTGCTTCTGGCTGGCTGTTTTTAAGTCGACAGCACAGTTGCGCACTCTGTGCTACAAGTGCAGTTTATCATCTAAGCTATGGTAGCAGACAAAATAGCTTCACTATATTATATTCATGAGCAAATTGTTAAAACCTATTCTTAAACTGACAGAGCCTTTGTTACCCCATTGTGAATTTTCTGATAGAAAGATGCAGGTCGTCAGGAGATGCTCAGTGAGGTAAAATTTGAGGTACCGTCTTTAAACACAGTGGTCTTGGGGGTGCTGAGGTATGACAGGCAACTATATGAAATGCCTGAGAGGAATGCTGCCCTCTCTGTCCCCTCCTATAGTATGCCCATTGTTGATAAAGGCTGTCTTCCTTTTGTTGGTGTTCATTGTGGAGAGAAATGCACTAGTTATTTACTGGTGAAAATGAGATGGCAGTAACAAGCAATGGAAGACAGTGTTGTTTTTCATTTTGCATTGATGCCCCTCTACAGAGGCATGCATTCCTCACATTAATCTTCTCAAAGCCTTTATTGTCCTGGCTTCCTGTTACAAATCAAGTTGGTGATGGCAGTCCCATGAAATCCTATTAGCATACTGAGAGCAGTGTATTACAGTACCAGGCAATAGAATAAATGCAGAACAATAAGTATAATAGGGTATGCATTACCATAGGGTATGCATTACCCCAAAATGAAACAGCAGCTCTGTACTGAATGCCAGTTCTACGAAGGTACCTTTTTTGCTGCTCGAAAATAAACGAAGAGCATTTTGGGGGTTCAGTTTCTTTGTCAAGTAAAATCTGTCTAGTTTGAGCCAAGGAAAACAAAGACAGCAGGAGCTGCGTGCCCAGGTGCAACTGTCTGTCTCCCTGTTCATGAACTCCAATTTCAATATCTTTGAAAGACTGACTGACTTTCAGGTATAAAAAGCTGCCTATTTTTTGATCTGCAGATATAACTGGACCCTGCAAACAGCTGCACTCATATTAGAGTCTTATCCTTTGCTTTGCTGGCATCAGGAGCAGTGCATGATGATGTCTTCACAAGAAAGGCTGTCTTTAAGAGCAGCAGGGCTGATGTTTAGTGTTTAGCCTGGACTAGAAGGGAAATTGCCAGTTTGTAGCCAGGCACGCAGCAGCCTGGTATGGATGAGGAGGAAGGAAGCTGCGTCATCAACACACCAGCAATGCTGAGAGGTCTCAGGGGCAGGCCTGTATATGTCCACTCCTTAAGTGGTCTTAATGCTCTTGAAGGTACATACGGGAGGCAACCACAAGCCACCTCTGGAAAAAATGTGCAAAACCAACTAAGGTAAGGAACGATCCTGCAGAGGAATTAACATTTACCTCTGCCTTGGACAGGGACTGTAAAACCCTCTTCAAAAACGTGGATTTGCACTGTCTGTCAAATACTGGTGTGCTCAAAGGTGGGGAAGCAGCTGTGTTTTTCCAGAATGAAAAGGACGATCAATCTGAAAGGCTTTTAACAAAAACTGTCAATCATTTTAAAAAAGCACATCAGACTAGATATTGGCATATTGTTTCTGATGATGAATCACTTTCTAGATTTAAATATAGGTTGTAATTCTAAAAGTGGAAGCAGTAAATCTGGGATTTTTTTGTAAACACCAGATGCAGAGTTTGTGTGCTAGTAACTTAAGATAATATAATGACATGGAATATAATTTTCTCATTGAAATAGTTTAATTTCTAAGTGGGGCTGTGGCTTGGCAAGCAGGTCTAAAAGGTCTCTTAGACCACCAAATTTCCAGTGAGCTCTAGGCACTCTCTTTGCAGATGAGCTTGCAAATGCGGAGTAAAAAATGAAATGAGAACTTCTTGCTGAAGATTTGCACTAGGACAAACGTTTGAAAATTTGGTTGTTTACAGCCAATAAATTTATCTGAATATAGCCGATATACATTGTCATGGGACTTGGTATCATTTAATATCATTTGGTATATGCTCCTGTCATCTCTTTCTTAAGATTTAAATACTAGATGGGGAAAAAAAAAAAAAAAAAAAAAAAAAAAAAAAAAAAAAAAAAAAAAAAACCGCAGAGCTAACCCAAATGAAAACCAAAATCAAATATCAAACAACCCAAACATGACTGAAAATAGAAGAAAATAGGCAATGTTATGTGATATCTGTGAGCTTCATCTTTCCAGATAGGTTAGGCCTGCTTTGAAATGAGAAAAAGAAGTAAGGTCTTCATAAATTAGGCCAGAGATAGGGATGAGAGACAAGCATGAAACCTGAACATCCTCAGAAGCTTCAAAGAAATATTCCATTCAAGGAGTTCAGACTGAGGTTGGATGAAGGTTTGAAGGTAAGAAATGCAACTGATAGCTGTCACAGATAAAAGTCTAATCTGTACTAGTTTCACTTAAGCTTTCAGGCAGCTCTGTCTTTTCCCAGAAGAATGATGGTTGTGTAATAAGCATGTCAAACAGTGGATATGGACCTTGTTATGTGAGCATAAAGCAACTTGCTAGGGTTTCCCATCTTAGCATACCAATGAAGATGGCTACATGGGTTTTGCACAGAAACACAGAACCTAGAAAGGACCATTTTTGTCATCAATGATAGACAAGCACGCAAGGGATTTTTAAATCACATGGATCCACATGATCTCTGCTTCACCTGTCCCTGTATACCACATGCCAAAGAAAAACTTCTTCCACCTGAAAATAAACGGAGGCCCTTCAGAGCAATAGATGAAAAATGAGGTTGAACTACAGGAAGGGAGCATGAGAGCACAATGATAGTGCTGCAATAGGCTGCTCAGTCCATAAAACCCCACTTGCTCAGCAGCACCTCTGTTTGGGAAGGTTCAAGAATAGTCATCTTAGCAAACACGGTTTCTGTCCCTAACTCCAGAATAAATGTTGAAGAATTCTTAAATATAAAAAGCTACAAGGCAGGAAACTTTTGCATCTTTTCTAATGATAACTCCTAAATAAAGGGATGAGGGATGTTAAATGTGCTTCAAAGAAAAGCCCCAAGCAGTCCATCAAATACAGAGATCCTTGTATATCTACCCATAGTGTGAGAGGGAATGTGCTAAAAAATATCATAAGTAAAGGGCAACTGATTGCACAGCTTATAAAATTACTACCGGCAATTATGTAACTGTTTTTCTCCCTATAATACCTTGTCCAAGCATCACATCTTAGGAAGACTGATGAAACAGAAACTGCTTCATGCTCACCTAACTGCTTCAAACGAAGGCCACTGGGAGATCCTCCTTACATAACACTGGAGTTGCTTCTGAATCGTTCCAGGAATTGCACATACTACCTGAGGTACTGAGTGGAATTTTTCATCCCTTTATGATTTGGAAGCTCCCCTTTGCCACAGTGTGTTCATGATTCCTAAATTGTTAGCTGTGGTCAATATGAGATGAGTCCTCCAAACATCACCAATGCATGCAAAGAGAGTGATGCGTTTTTCACAATAATCTCATATTAATGAGTGGCATAGAGAACTGGTTGTGGAAGTTCAATTTCAGCTTAAACTGATGTCTGAAGTTGAGTGTTCCTCAATGTTTAAGTTCCTCCCTTTTAAGTTTACAAACTATGCACGTAGCATAAAAATAAAATTACCAATATGATATACATCATTTAGTGTGAAAAAATCATTAACAAATATTTTAATAATGCACATTTATTTCTAAATCCCCACAAGAAAACCTTATTACATCAGTAATCTACTCTGTAATACCTTCCTCTGGGGCGAGGCAAGGCAAGGCAAGGCAAGGCAAGGCAAAGAAATCTTTTTTCCACGTTTTGTGGTACTACTCATCACTAGTTTGTCAAAATGTCCATTAGATCTCAGTCACATCTCAGAGCATTTCTGTGCCATTGAACAGGCTATCAGACATACTAATATACTTACAAGCACAGGTATTTTGTGTCCTTAGACTATATTCCCTGATGACTTTCACTTTTTAATGGAGGTGAATATATGTTTAGTTAAATCTTAGTCCCATTGTGACTGCTGATGATTCCTGTCTTTCATTAGAAGTCCATACATTGTGAGGGGTGTGAATGTGCTTAGTTTTGTTAAAACTCAGGTCATTCTCTCTGTTTCTACACAAGTTGGTTCCCTGCCTCGGTTACTTTTTTTCTTTTCCTTTAGTTTAAGTGCACTGCTTTTTTTCTGATTTCAGCCAAAGTAAACAGAAAAATATTACAAAAGATGAAAATCTTTAGTGGTGTTACAGTTCCAGAAATTTACAGGCCTATTTCGTATCCAAAGATGTTTAGGCAAGTTTGATTAAGCTTTGAAATGAAACATAAAGCTCTACTAAAGTTCTGTGCCAAGCCATTACTGCTTACAATGTTATCAGTGTTGCACCAATACCCTGGAGAAGTTCACTCTGACTTTATACACTCTAATTGCTGCTGTGGTTCTGCTGGCCTGCCTTCACCGAGGCTTTCACACCACGCAACTTGCCCACCTGCAGAAAATGGTCACTAAACACTTCTCCAAGACCTGAAAAGATCCCAAATAAGATGTGCATTTGCCTAGAGCTCTCCCAGCCATTTATTGTTCTCATCCCCTCACTTGTCAGACAGTGTAACTCTGGAATTACCCCATTACTCCCAGGAAATTATCAAAGTATATAAGTCTAAGGTGTACAATACTTTCTGAGGAACGAGGCATCCAAGAAAACTATAGGAAAAAAAATATTTCATTCCTACCCTTTGCGTTGTCCCATCTTTTTATTACATGCCTCTCTTTCAGGGAGACCCCCAACAGATTTGGTGAAGGAAAGCAAAGAAAAGTGATTAAGGTTCCTCCTTCACTGAGGTAAAAGAAAAAAACAAACAGGTTGCCTCATTACAGGTTTCACATGGGAACAATTCAGACCCTCATTGTAAATGAATTATGGTTTCTAAGATACACGAGTGTTCGGTGTAGCGATTCCAAGTAATTAGGAGAAATATACAGCACGTAACTAAAGGTTTTATCAAACACTTTATTGAAAAATGAGGCTACGTAATTTTTCTCTTTGAGCTTCAGTAAATGGAAAATGCAAGAAAAATTAAGGATTTCTTTTTGTCCTTGAATTCTACTTAACTGAACAGTGGCCTAGAAAACACAGTCTTATCAGTCCAGCTAGTACGCTGAAATATTTTGCTTTTGAGTGAAAAAATGGAGTCGCTTAAAATAGTTGTTAAATAAGCAAAATTTCATATGTCTGTAAATTTCCAGCATTTTTAGCTAGGGCATTATTTACAGATATTTGTTATCTTCATTGTTCAGTTGTTAGCAGCCTTTGCTGTGTCTTAAGCTTGCCACAAATTACCATTTCTGTTTGTAGGAATATATAGGAAACCAAAACTCTAAGCATTGTGATAAATTGAAATATATTAATATTTTTGAGTATTTAAACCATATGGAAAGGTAGACAAGTCTTATCATTTTATTTCTAGAACTATTCTTCATGATCCTACACATTTAAGCTGACGAAAGCATTATAAATAAGCCCTAGACACAGTATACTTATGAAGTTTAACTTTTTATAAATTCGTATTTTCTCTGACAGCGAAATCAAGTGATCTGTCATACTTTCAACTCAGCAGATTAAAATAATCTCTTAGGGTCCTACCAAGAAAGAATTTTACAAATACTTGATTAAGCATATTTATATGAAGCTTCACTACCAGCACCTCTGCATTGACAAAGCAGCATATTTCCATGGCTCAGTTTGGGAATTTATTTTCCCTTTATTCAACCCTCAAAAATAATGTATGTTTCAGTCAAAGCTGCCACAGTTCCTTAAGAATACCACAAGGACAGTATTGCTAATTGAAGAAATAGATAACACATGTCTTCACTTCAGCAGCCTTTATTTATTTTATGGACATTTTTCACCAACTTTCAGACATTTTCTGTTTGAAATTCTACATAATTTAATGTTCCCCATCTGGAATGTTAATACTCAGCATGAAATAAAGGAAGTCAAAGGGGGGAAAATAAAAAAAGTAACAACATTTCTTTGACTCTTTGACTCCTGTGTCAGTAGTACCAATTAGCTACATAAATTTTCCATCTGCTTTCGCTGAAGAATACGTGAACAGCTGCATCCTACAGGAAGACAACCTGATGCAGCCAACAGAAACTGTCAAGCACCTGGTCATTTCCTGTCACTAGCTTCACTACTGCTGCAGATATCAAATCACACAAGCTTCATCTGCCGACTCTGAACAAACCCAAATGGAAAAAAAAAAATTGATGCTATTGTGCTTTCTCTTAGTAAAATCTCTTTGCCTACTGATTTAAGTGTTTTGTTTTTGTATTTTACTTTATGGGCACTGGATTGAATAGCATAATGCTATATATGTGGAAATTTATGAGGCTTACAGCCTCCTAAACAATAAGTTCACCAAAGTAATGCTGCAAATTAAGGATAAATCAATGATTTTCTTTGTCCTAACTCTAACTCTGCTGTTAATTGGTAATATATACTGTGTTGGGTGGTTGCATCTAATCTATTTATTTCCTTAAAGGAATACCCACCACTTCACCCCTGTATTTCACAGCATATCATGCAAATTTTCTCATTCCTCAAATTTAAAATGAGACACTATTTTCTACCCTCCTCCTCCCCATCACCCTGGGGAAAAAAAAAAAAAAAAAAAGATGCACAGATATTATGGGGATAGACAACTTCAAAATATCTGGCCAGCTGACTTATTCTGCTGGAAGTACTGATGTTTTCAGATATTTTGCATGAAGCACAAAGTTTCTTGCAAGATATATGGACCTTTTGTAGATGTCTCATGTTTAAAATTTTGAGACAATACCCTTCTCCTTGTTCGTTTTTGAAATAATGTTCTTACCCACATAGTATTGTTCAGCTCTCTGTGCTGAATCAGTGGAAGGCTTACAAAGAGGTAAGACCATCTGTGGTGTTAGGCACAGGGTGAGAATGCTTTCTGGAACTGTCAGGGGAATTAGGAGATTTCTAAGCTTTTTAAACCTGAGGATTGTGAACCCTATAATTTTGACCTTGCTTGTGAAATAAATTTTAGAAGAAATAGATCATTTTGAAAATAACAGTAGGTGTCAGAGTTTAAACTTGCACTCGACATCTTCATAAACAGCAGTTGAAAGTCACACAGTCATATGTAGTTAGAAGTATGACATGTGTGTGTTTCAGTAATGTCAGTGCTGCATCTCATGTCAGGAGTTTTGCATGACTTTAAAAAATGCCTTATAAACTGCCTGCTTTGTTGATACCATGGCTGTGGTCTGCAGAGCTGTGACTAGAAGACTGTCTCTTCCCTATTACTCTGTTTTTTAAGAACTATATTCCTCCTAGTTCCCAATGGTTCCAATAAATTGTTTTTCTCCTCAGTTTCCACAGTAATCATCTTCAAAACCAACTGTCGTAACAAAGGTTTTATATTGCACCTGCATGTATGCACTATGAATGCAGGCAGGATTTGCTAATAGCTCCATGCCTAGAAACAGGCAGGAAGCTTGAGCAGGCCTTCCCCTGTGCTCTGTGAAGGTCTCTGTTGCAGAAACTTGTTTCGTGTTGTCTTGCCTGGTCCTCAGCAAATGCAGGGTCACAAAGACAGCAGCCCGTAGGGAAGCAAGTATCCATAGGGGGGCCTGGGCAGACTCAGAGATAAGAGTCTCATGGAAGTTATGCTGGCATAAATGCATCTTTGCAACCTCGTATTTCTGTTAGACTCTGTTTCTAGTATCCTACTGCTTCCCAGTTAGTATTTCCCAGCTCGTTCTGGGATGTGTGCACAGCAACAGCAGCCTTTTTGTGTTGTTTTACTGGGAAAGGTATGTTTTCTGTCACAAATGCATTGTTGTACCTCATTTCTACACAAACATTTGTGACTCTCCTTCATTTTCAGCAGAGGGAATTGAGATACAGGAGTCAGAGCTATAACCACCAAGTCTTAGGTAATTGCAGGTGTTCATCCTGTGAAACCACAGCATGTTTACAGCATTTCATGACACTTCATAAGTTCTGGGTGAGCCATTCTGTCTCACTCCTGTGTTCACACCTGTCCCCACAGCGCCTGTCCCTCATTTTTTCGTTTCACAGCTGACAGCCAAGCTGTATTTTGGTCTTAGATCAAGCACCTAAAAAACAATCCTTCTGACTCTGATTTACAGGGTTGTAAGTAAAATTGAATAAGGATCTTGGAATTGTAAATGCATATAATTGGTATCCAGCAACCTAAAGTTGTGATGGCAATTATTAAAATTTAGAGCTCACAAGACCCCTCAGAGATAAAAGAGTTCTTTTATGAGCTCTTTTATGGTATGTTTTTCTAGTCCTCAGAATACCCAAGCCTCTTTGTCTGTGAAAAAGCAGTGACTTTTTAATATAAATATATCTACCTTTTAAAGAGTATGTCTGAAGCTAAAACTGATTTTCTTTATACATACTTAGATCTTTTAGATAATGTTTTTTTTCATGAAGAAGGAAAGATAAGTGAATTTGGGATACTGAATCATTATGTTATCATGTTATGAGGCATTTTTTAATCACAGTGTAGAAATATATTGTTTACAAGTACCCTCTTTCTTCATAATCCATTCTACTGTGGATATATCTCCATTCCATTTTTCTCTTTTAGGCAATTGCCCCTGACAATAAGTATATTCTGACAAAATTACACTTGAGATCTGAGAACTTAAGATGATAATAGGAGATTCTGTAGTTAATTTTCAGAGGTAAGATCCATAAATCAAAGATTAAGCTGCAGCAGATATTCTTCTTCATTATTGGAGTTATTTGTGCAAGGTTTATTCTTTATTCCTATTCCTCACCTTCTGCACTTGCTTTACTTGTATATAGGCTCCTGTTTCAAAGGATTTATAATATGTGTGTTATTGTCTATGAAGCCAGTTCCAGATATTTGAATTTTGAAAATTTGCACCTGTTCAGTAAGTTCCCAGCTCTGGCTTACCCTCCATAAACACTTCCCAAGCATCTAGACATTATTAGTCTCCCATAAGAGTGTAACTCTCTTTTTAAGACTCTTTTATGATGACAAAATCTCTGATAACAACTCCTAGTACATCAAGCTTTATCATTATCACCACTGCTATAACCATACCACTCTACAACACATAAACAAACTGGATTTTGAAAATTGTTTTAGTTTACACAAAGTATCCATTAGACAGACACATACAGTATCTTGTGTTTCTACATTGGATAGCTAGAAAGAACGGGGCATCGTATCCAAAGTAGCCCATTTTTTTGGATGAGGGTCTGTCCCATGGTATCATTTGTGGTTTACTGCCTGATTTGCTGGATTAACCAAATGCTGCAAAGCAGAGAACACTGTCAGATTAAAAATGGTGAACAATAATTAAAAACTGAAATACAGATAAGCGAACTATCCTGTATTGCTTTATTCAGAAAGCGTAAGTATTATAAACCAGTCGAAGTATTTTTTTTTATTATTTACTGATGCACCCATGTGGCACTCTTTAAGGTCTCCACATTTTGTCAGGTAGCAAAGGTTCACTGCCTGAATCATCAGCTAGTGTATGCATCTCAACAGACGGCAGCCATCTTTTATTTCTGTAACGGCCACTATATAAATATATACATAAACATATTGTATCAGTCACCAATTGCTTGGTGTTTCCCATCAAGTGTAGGGCTCCACTGAGCAAGGTGTTGTACTAATAGGGAAATATTTAATGCCTTTCATATTAAGCAGAATACCTTCCATTTAATACCTGTGGTTACTGCCAGGCTTAAGGCTAGAGGCAGCAACAACACACCATCAGAGAAGGGTAGATAAGATGTGCTGAAATGGAAGATTGGATATTTGTGCAGCCAGATGTGTACCATACACTACCTGATGGTATGGCTACACAACATTTATCCCCTTTAGTCAACATGGAGCATGAGAGAGAGAGAAGATGATCAGGAGAAAGACAGATAAATGGAGTTAAAATAAGAGGGAGAAAAGTGAGAAAAGGAGGAGATGATGGTTGTTCAAAACACAGGAGGGCTGGTGGTGAGTGGGGGAAAAGCAACTTATTAGCAGTGGTCAGCTACAAGAATCTCCACTGGAAAGACAGAAAGCACTGCTTGAAGGTATTGGTGTGAAAACCATTGGTCGTGGTGTCACTTTTGATGTGATTCTGTCTCTAGCTGCTACTGTGGTTGCTCGCGCTGCTCAAATCTATCACTCCCACAAGCCTGGAGGAGAAGTGAGGCTTTGCAGTTCCGTTGGGTAGGTGTAAAGCCACAGCCAGAGAGCTAGTGGACTGAGAGGGGAAAGGAAATTTTTGCTGGTGAGGACGCATTGAGTCTGTCACACTAGCAACCCCATCCTTTAAATGACCAGAGAAACAGCTTAAGATCCTCCAGTCACCCCAGCAGTAACGTGCTGTGTTGTACTGTGCAAGGCGCTACACTTTCTTGGGTATGCAGGCTTGTGCCAGAGGTTGTCAGCATCAGTGGAAGTCTGTGATGTTGTATGGGAGGATTTGTGCTAGTTCTGTGAGCAAAGCTTTATACTAGAGACTTCACAGCTTTATCATGAAGATACCTTAAGGAAGAAGCTGAAAAGATGGTGCTTTGTCACTAATTTCAGACACTGTAAACCAAGAGAAAGGGAAAAGATATTCAGCATGTCAAACACAGTCATCCCAGTCAACTAGCAATGTCTTCTTGTTTATTCTAGACTAATTGTTTTCCTTGTTGTTAAAGTCTTCATAGACTTTTCTTCCTGTTTCAGTTTTATAATTATTATATAGGCAGAACTGCTGCTATAAACAAATTCCTTGTTCTGTTTGTCAAAGCAGCGGGACCCAAGGTAATCCTTACTAGCTATGTGTAAATGACAAAGACAAAAAAAGAAGTCTGGTCAATTAAAAAGAGATGAAAATGTGAATCGATTGTTTGCCATGGTTGCAATTTTTTCTTGTAATACTTTATGCTCTTTCTTGATGCACTCATGTGAAAAATAATGCTGCTACTTGCATCACTCTTCCAAACTCTTTTCAAGTCTACTGTGCAGTCCAACCTTTAACGACAAGCACTTAAACAAAATGCACTGTTCCACTGGATTTACTGTGAGCCTCTTAAGTGATTCTTCTGGTCAGCAAACTCACTTGAAAGCTTGACAATCTAGTCCTTTTTTAAGTTGAAGAGAAGCTAATTTAAAATCACTGGAGAAACCAAATGCAGGAAATTAAAACAACAAATCAACAGAAGGTGATCAGAATTAAATGGCCAGAGGTTGAACTGGTATAATCTCCTCTGATCATGGATACGTTACATGAACTTCATCCCTCTTCCTGCCAGTACCTCTTGAAGATAACTAGGGGTGCAATAGCTACTTAAACCACATACTATCGGTAAAAAAAGAAAAAATCTTAAAATATTTTTCCATAAATGCTTTCAGTTGACTTCATATCCCTGTAGTGAAATAATTCAGTATAAACTATACGTCTAGACTGGTTTCCATGTAGCATGATTTCTGTTGTGATCACTGAGCAGGAATTAGGGAATAACAGAACTATGTTCAGTTATATTTTGTCTTTTGAAATCAGTTACAAGCCCATTATTGAAGTCATAACCCTGGCTTAGTGGTCCTGAAACTAGTTTCAGATTTGCTAAATCATTTTGACTTGGGGAAAAAAAAAAAAAAAAAAAAAAAAAAAGGGAAACAAACTAACTAAAATAAAAGCAAGCAAGCAATCTCCAAAGTAGGCTTCAGAAAACCGAGGAAGAGATATCAATGCCATCTATGCCCCTTCTCCTCTCACGGGCTAGTGTGCGCTCCTGAGATCAGCTCCCTTACCCCCCTGATGGGGATCTCAGCAACATCACTGTTAGCACACTGCCTCTATCAACATGCCAAAGTTTACTCCAGGATGATCAGTCTCTCTGTTCACATCTTGCCAGCCTCACTGCTTTCTCAGTGCAATGGCTCTTCAGGTTGGTCACATGCAATGGAACAGTGTCATAAATGATGCTGGGAGTAATTCAGCCTCGTATGCCCGGTAGCACGGTGGGAACAGCACGCTCCTGGGGCCAAATCTTCTCAGACAGAGAGAACTAACTTCTAGCTTTGCCTGAGCTGTTGATCACACCAGTCCCCAGACCACTGGATGGATGAAGCTACTCCTGCAACTACACAGATGCCAAAATATCACTACTAAAAACTCTCCCAACGAAAGGAGATTCCATTCAGCTTGGAAGAAGGGCATGTGAAGTTTTCTCCCCCTCATGCCTCAACCTCCTGGTCTGCTTACCTAAGCTGCAACCCACACTGTGTTAACCTTTGAATGCACAGTCTCATATGACCAAAGTTAATCACCTATCTTTTAGAAACTCCATCACCCAGTGCCCACCCCAGCTCTGAGGTCAGCTTTCTGCAGCTTGCGTGGATTATCACCCTCTTCGATTTGCCAAGCGAGCGATTTGTGTGATTCTTTCTTCAATACATTTCAATCTGGATGTGTCAGGCTGGTGAAAAAACCTACCACTTTAAGTTTTTAAGTCAGATAAAACACTGTTTAAACAGGCACATGAAGGCCTTTCACACCTATTCTCCCTGAAAATATTTCAGAGACAAAATAGATCTTTCACTAAGCAGGAGAAATGTAGAGCTGCTGTGACTTTGTGAGTGACTAAAAATAGCACATCATGGGAACTTCTTTTTTTTTCCCCTATGTCTGGTAAAATGAGAGAAAAGTAATCATAAATATGCTGTCCTATTTTACACATGACTACATTTCAGCCCTGAGATATAGCCATAAACTGTTAAATCACACACACACAGGTTCTCATAAGGTACAAAACAAAACACCTCAACCATGGTTTAGGTCTTTTGGGGTTTTTTGGTGTTTTGTATTTTTCTGCATCTGTACTCTCTACTGATTCCTATGTAAAGAATAACCTTACACTTTATCTTCTTCACAGAAAACTGTGATCTCCTAATTTTCAAATAATTTTACAGGAAAACAGGTTATCCTACAGTTTTTGTACTTGGCTTTTTCAACATCTCTGCTCTGAGATAAGCACATGAAAAGATCTTCATGATGTTATCTCAGCCTACTCCCTGTTAACAGCCTCAGTGAAATCCTGCCCCACTGAACTCAGGGGCATTTTAAGGTAGATTACTATAGCACTGGACTCCTTACCTATTTCTAGGGACAGCCTGGAAAATCTGGCAACATAGTTTTGCTTTGAATCTAATGGATGAAAAGTGGTTGAAGGCAGGACTCACATCTTTGGCTTTCCGCTTGCTGTTGCAGCTCTCTATATATTAATTCTGCAGTGGGTATTTTATAGGCCACACGCAATGCCAGATGAAGGTTACCACAGTAAAGAAGGAAAAAAAAAAAAAAATGAAGACTACAAAGTCATTGGCAGTTTATTTTAATTCAGCTGGAAAGAGCAACTTATGCTTTTATCATTCTTTGTATTTGGCAAAGGTTAGAGTTTATCTGAGTTTCACAAGCTGCCAAAATGCTGAATAGATCCTGCCATTCTCTCAGTGAATACTGAATTGCATATTAATTGAAGATCTAAGGTTCTACATCAAACAACAGAAGTGTAACCAAACATTGCAGACCTGGGACATGAGTGTCTCTGGAGCTGGATAGGAACGTTTGATTTAACAAGACCCTTTAAACATATCCTACAGAAATACTGCTAAATCATTTGAAACTTTGACAGTTATTTGCCACTAACTGCAGTTAAAAATTATCTTCTGGAGGTCAGTCCGGCCTGCTTACCTTGTGGTCGTATCCAAATGACCAGTGTTAGGAGCAGCCCCAGCATCTGAGCTCCCAGAGCTGCTTGAGATGATACACATCACGAAGATTAAATGCCTAACCTCCCACAAGGCCTATCAATCATGCATGCAGGTGCATGCTTACTTTACTGTTTCTCAATAAAAGGAGAAATAAGATGAGGGCCATGAGAGGAACTGCCTATCTCACCCTTCACAGAGGTGTACAGGTGTTGTAAGGGCAGAAAATAGCAGCCAAGGGAGGAGACACAAACCATCCTTGAACAAACAGGTGAACTCAGTCAAACTGTATTTCATTAAGAATTTCTATCAGCCACAGACAAGAAAACATCTTCTGAATGTCATTTAATATATGCATATACACAAAATAGAAGGAAGCACATAGAACTGGGCTTTTATTCAATATGAAATACTAACAACATAAAGTGTATTACTAGGGGTGGAAATCAGGAAAAACGCAAGGAATTTAAGGAATTCAAATCCATATTGATTCAAATTCATACTGAAAAACAGGTCTGGTAATGATTACAACATATCTGAGCTGCAGAGATTGTTTCAAGTTGTTTGTCTTCATAGGTTTATTCTTTCATGGATATTTGCATTGGATCTAGGTCCGGGTTTACTGTATGGTCCTTCTTTTATAGTGGTCCTCATTTAAAACACAGAACCCCAGCATTTACATGTTTAGATATGACCCCTCCTTTGCACGACTTGTTTATCCAATAAAACACTGTGAATTAAACCCCAGCACCACCAAGGTAGAGGTAACTGGTAATAGTCAGTACCATTGTGGCTACTCAAGTCCCTTGCTTTGGAAGTAGTGTCACAAATTCAGCGTGGATAGGGCATTTTAATCACACATTAATCACTTTCCAGATCTGATTCCACTTGATGTCATATGTACACTGTGAGCCATTTTTATTTGGATATTCTGCTGAGCAAAGCCATACACATAATTTTTCTCATTGTATTTGTAATGCAAAAGGTAAATAGTGCACAGATGTTGAAGATTTGGAAGTATAAGTGTATGTAGTTTTAATTAACTCTTTTAACGGAGAATAGATTATAATCTTCAGCATGCACTGGTGTAATTTTAGATGTAGTCCAAAAGTCTAGGAAGTAGGAAGTAGCTTAAAGTGCTAAGTATCTGCCATAATTTTAGACTCTCGATGTTGCAAAATGCAGCCAGGAAAATTTGCATCCCAGAGTCGGATATTATCCAGAGAAGATCTTCAGGCTCCTACAATTTCTTGCAAACTTACCATAGCAACTTCCATCTCCACTTCTGCCATATAGCTGACTGCTTTCCCTCTGCCGTGTACTTTGGGGATGCATTCATAAGTATGTCCAGTAAATACAGAGGGCAACTGACTCTTAAGATTGCAAAGGAAGGATTAATGAACAAAAAGATAAGGCTCTGTTTCCATATTCAGTAAGAGAGGTTTCCCGAGTTTCTTTTACTTCTTTCCTCATGGGCGTATAACCGATGCATTATAAAAACTTTGTCCTACAGCTACTGAAGCCAGAACACAGAGATCATAGTTTGGAAAAGTCATTTATTGCAAAGTGCCTCTCTATATAGTTAAACACACATAAAACCTGTAATTCTAAGAAGCAGGGGAAAAAAACCAACCAACCAAACACTCCAAACTCAGAAGTGAGATAAGGGACTAAGTTAGTGAGGTAAGATCTGCTCTATACAAAAAAATCTACATCTTTCTCCTATCAGTATAGCAAAATGATTTCAACTGCTTTCTATATTTCACCTAATTCTTCCAAATGCTGTTTTATTTAGTAATTACTATTTACACACACTATCATTTCACATGCTATATGGTATAAATAAACAATATCTAGCACTGTTGTTGGAATGTTAAGTTCCATAATAAGAAAGCGTATGCAAGAGCATCACATTTCAAGGAAAAATGTTATTATGTAAAACTGAGTTTCTAAGGTAGAAGATATTATTTATTATTTACCCACATGCTCTGAGATGACTAACAATCCCCACTTTGCTTCATGGTCTAGCAGTAAAGGAGTGCTTCCCAGGTAGTTCTTCCAAGACAAATCTCAACTTCAAAGGAAAGAGTAGCTCCACTCACAATACAGGTCACCAGCAAGAGCTGTTAGACAGAAGGAAACACAGCAAGCAACAAGCACAGGAAAAACAGAAAGTAAATTTACTGAGACCTCTTTCAGGATATACAAAGGAGTACCTCCACCTGTTATCATTATCTGTGGAGAACTTTATAGGCTTACTCTTCTAACACTGGTTACAGAAATTTAACAAAACAAAACAAAAAAAGCCATGCAAAGATTATATAATTATTTTTATTTTCAGAGGGTGTTACACAAAGTTCAACATTAGCCAAAACTTATAATCACATATGTTACAAAGCTCCACATATACATAGCCACACACAGTACAAATAAAGAATAGACTGTATTTAATGTCCTTTTTATTTTTATTTTCCCATTCACTGCTGAATACATCCAGTCCTGACCTTCCAGTCATGTAACTTGAGGGCAATTAGTTCTGTACTGGCACGTTCTCTTCAACTTGTCCCCCCAAAAAGTGAATAGTTTACCCAGTTTGGATACAACTGTCACATAAGAGTCACACTCGCACAAACCTGCATCCAGTACATTACCTGTTCTTGAAATTGTTGTCTTTTTTTCCACTGGTTTGCTTGCAAAAGATGTTAAAAGCATCTCCCATTCTTCTGTACAGCCAAATAGTGTAGCTAGGGTTTTTCAGACAGTTGGGCACCCTTACTTAATTACCTATGGAGTTACACAAGCTGAGCTAATAAGGCTGAGTTTCCCATGTCACACTGTAAACTCATCTGTAGAAGGGATATCAGTCTGCTGATCTAAATAGCTGATACATTTTGCCCATCTTCTAATCACTGGCCAACAGAGAAAATACAACACTCACAGATTTTTTAAAGTTCTCATTTATTGCCAGTTGCCATACAGTACTGTTTTCAATGCTTCTCTACCCAACTTAAAACACATGGACACAGGGCATTTGCTACAAAGTGTGGTAATAGTGTTATATTTTAGGTTTGTAACACAAGCCATTTGTCTGGCAGCACAGTGTGTAGTGCTTCCTAATCCTAAATCTAGAAGGCTGAGAAGTTGAGTCTATCAGTTCAAAATTAGATGTCGATCTACAGGACTCCACCAGGTTTTTGGTTGGTTTTTTTTGCAGCCACATATGCAGCACTGGAATATCCAGCTTGCTTGTTCCATTGTATTTCCTCCCAAAGCAGAGTTCTAAAGGGACATTTCTTTGGCTGCTGAATGCCCTGTATTTTCTCTCTTCACTAATCATGCATACTGTGCAATGCAGAGTTTGAACTGCTAAGCATAGCATGATTCACTTTCTTATGTGAAAAAAAGGAAGGACTGTTGCACTTCACATCAAAATCAGCGAGTTTGTAACTGCTGGGACTTTTAATGATTGATGAGAGCTTTGGCATAGTTTCTGTTTGGAAAAGAGGGCTTTGAACTGGTGGATGAAATACGAAGAGGAGAGACTTACATAATGGGCCCATCTCCCTTAATCTCCTCACCAAAGAATACACAAGGAAGAAAAACAAGGAGTCCCTTGTAACCCTTGCAGTGACGAGCGCCTCATCTAATGTATTCAGTTACTTATTAGTAGGCCAATATAAATCTAGCACAACAGTGTGCAAAGTCAGCAGGGGGTCTGAATCCTGATGTTATTTTTCCCACAGCTGAATACATGATCCCAACCACCAGCTTCAGAAGCTCATCCTCATTAGTATGTATGAAATGAGTGGAATAAGCACTGAGAGATTTATATTGTTCTGTATTCAATTCAATGAACAAGAGACGGTCCTGATTTCTGGAGGAAAGAGGCAGTGTCCATAGATTCCTGTGCACTTTTCATTGTTACTAGTGGTAGAAATGTAACACAGCATGGAGCTCTTAAAAAAATGCCCTCATCATTTTCTAATCCTACTGATATTCATTAGCTAGACATTTCAGCAACCTGCATATTATAATCTGCCACCGTCATTATGGTAACTGTAGAGTTTCATTATAAACCCCCTATTTACAAGGTTTTATAACTCTTATGGAAAATTTAAGGACAACCAAGAAGTACTTTTTGCAGTAGTCTTGTCTGTTTTAAAAAAAAAAAAAAAGCACCAAACCAATATCAAAACAAACCAACAAACAAAAACCGCACACACACACAAAAATCTATCTGCTGTTGTCAGACACTGCTCTGAAAGTAAATAGTACCGGTAGAGACACTGTGAAACCAGTTCCCAAGAGGCAGGAATGGGATATTCACTTCATTAGCATAAAGCAGACTCTGGGAAAAGGCAGCTTATATATGTCTTACCTGACATACACAAAGACCACACCAAAATCTGGGTTTGGACTTGAAAATCAGTGTCTCACCACACTGAGGTCAGCTATAATTTTGCCATTGAGTGCAGTGAGACCACGAATTGAATCAGACTTCTCAATTGAATGCAAATTTTATTAATTTATTTTATTTTATTTTACAGTTACAGTCTTCTTGATTTTCTGTTTTCACAGAGTTAGAAGGCATGGCTACAAACTGGTTAATATTATGGATTTTGCACCTTGGGTGATGTTCTGGTGCTATGAAAGTCAGTGACAAACCCTCAAAAACTTCTGTAAGGCCACCTCTTTACACCAAGCACTTTATCTCACATCAAACATAGCTCATTTATAAATCTACTTTGTTTTTTTATTCAGCTGAACACCCAAATCACAGATCTCAACAGCATAGAAGTCCAAGCAAACACCTGATACTCTTAAATGACATTTTATTTGTGTCCTTGACATAATATGTAAAGTAGATATTAAAATACAGTTTTCTGATGAGTTTCTGTGAACAGTAATGCATATTCTACACAGGGCTGAAAGTACAGTCCAAGCAACATCCATAGGAAGTCCCTGCCAAAAGTGACGAATAATGTTGTCTTCAGGATAGACCAAATAACAAGTCACCAAGAATATTACTATAAATGATACCCTTGGCAATAATATGTGAATTTATTTTTCAGCCAGGGGGAGTTTCATCACTGATGGCACACAAATGAGGACACCTGTGGTTCATTTCATGCAAGCTGACGTTTTACTTCATATTTCTTCTTCTTTATACATAGTCTTGCCACTTCTGCACCTATGAGGTATTCTTCTTTACCCACTAAACTTACCTACATGTAATGGTAAGTAATACAGCATGTTTGTTTTGGTATGATGGTTTAAGGAAAGGACAATGGTTTGACTCAGAAATCCTATATGTGTCCTGAAGCAATGGAAACCCTCCTTTCATGGTGAGTCAAACAGGCTTCTCCTAAGAGTCACTGTCTGCGTGGTCTCCTGCTCTTTCTATTGAAACAGTGACAAATCTTCCAATGGCCTTCGCTCACTTACTCTCAGCTTTGCTGCATTAGTATCAGGTGCAGTGGAGTGACTGCAACTCACTTGGGTAGCATTGGAATGCCTAGGTTATGATTTACCTTGGATGGTCACAGCTGGGAGCACAGACTAGCTAATGATTGCCAGGAATGAGCAAATACAGGAAGTCTCCACTCCCCTTCCCTCATTCCCTAGTAATAATGCAGGCTTCATTAGCAAATGCTTTTCAGCCCTAATAATCACCAGGAAACTCCAGACTACAAACAGCCCAGAGGGAGTGGTTGTACCTGACAGTAATGCTGTTGTCATCATCATCCTCAGATAGGCCAGAAGCTATCACCTTTGTACAAAGTAAGAAACATCTAAATCCACAGCTACCTGTACTAGCTTCAATGCAACTTCTTGCAGAGTAAAACACTTTCAAACACAAGTACCATTGGCAAGCTAGAGATAGTTATCTGGAAAAATCATACTGACTACTCCTTAAAATACTAACAGACTACTGAATTTGCACCTCCAGTGTTCTTACTACGTTTCTTGGTCTAACACAACACAGGGAAATGCAAAAAGAGAGCCATAAAAGAGAGCCCTTTCTGCACCAGTTAATAGAACAACAGCTAGAACTGCCATCCTATCAGTTTCACTCTTAGAAGAAGGATATGGATAAGCAGAAAAAGGAAAATATACCTTTCAGCTCCTTCTCCTGAATAACATCTTTGCTAGATATAGCATATTCAGAAATCACTGAAAAGACCCCCATCAACTCCCCACTGGCAGTTCCTTACCATGTCCCATAAAAGCCACACTATGCTATAAACTGACAACTCATCCCACATCCTCCCTTGAAGAAGAATCATTCTCTGCTCTACCCTGTGAGACACCAGGGACATTAACTTGCCCTTGGTGAGGGCAGGTGCACAGGAGAGATAGGAGAGATGAGTCTCTGCTCACCTCCTGTTTTTGCCTTGCCCACAGGTGTGAGGCAAGAGGAGCTGAACTCCAGCCAGTCAACCTGGGGTGAGGACTGCTGGTAGCCCCAGTGCCTTTCTAGCCCGATCCACCATCCAACCCATGTCCCAGAGCACTGGTATTTCCTGACTATCCTGCATCACTTTTTCCAGACAGAATTAGGTCCAAATAGCTCATCAGGCTGTGTGGGGAGGTGACAGACACTGATGAAAACTGCTTTGCCAAAAGCAGGACATGCTCTTTTCTTCTCAAATACTTTCTCATGTCTTTCAACACATTTTCTGTCACTCTTCTGTGTCTTAGCAGGTCATAACATGTTTGACATTAATTTCTCCATTAGTATGTAAAAATATTCATATTGTTTAAAAGCAAGTGTAAACCCAGAGCAACTCAGCCTCTCATTTCTTGTTGTTTTAATTCAGTAATCTTGCAGGATCAAAGGATAAAACCTGTCTAGAAGATCACTTTCCATCAGCTGTTCATTTGTCAAGGTTTAACCAATACCATTTTTTCTGTGTTGCTTCACTGTATATTGTGAATCTTCTGCTTCGTGGACAGATAATTTGCTTTTCTCTCTCTTTGGTCCTCTTTTTCCCTTTCTCCTTCCCCCATCACTTTCTTTCTGTTTTCCTTCCTGCTCCCCTACTGCATACTCTGCTTCACAAATTTTCTCAGCTGGAGCCTCCTCCTCATGTCTTCCATTTTGTCCTAGCTGCTCTTTTCCTCCTGTTCTGCTCCCCTTTTTTTTTTGCCTGACAGTTGCAGACCCATTCTTCCCACTGCCATCAATCTGAGGGTTGAAAATAAAACAAACAAAAAGTCATCAGCTGGATGAGATTTAATGTTATGAATTAAAGTGTGTGTGTTGGGGAGAAGGATGGAATAAAGCCTCTTTATTTCAGATACTGAAACCATTAAAGGTTTCTCTTTGGTAATGTTGTATTGCCTGGCATTTCCACTCACTGAGTGTTCCTAAGCGCTCAGTTCAGATGAAGGGACACAGAAAGCAATGAATTTGACTTATTAAACTAACCACTTCTTATTATTTTAAGTTGGATTTGCTCTCAGTTTGATGCTGTAATTGTATTTAAAGCATTTTTATTATAATATTGACTTCTTTCAGTGCTGTCTTTTCAATTATGATAATTTTACATTTAGTTCTCCCATCTAGATCTGAAACGTTCATTGGTTTTTTGGGAGCCACTGCAATGGTTCACTTTGTACCATATTTATCCACTGCAGGAACACAGGCAAAGCCAAAATAAATTTCTTTCCCCACTGTTTTCCTTAAGCTCTTGATCAAGCCCCTGATATTACGGACTCCTGATGAGAATAGAGGATTTACCCCAAGAAAACTATGAATTTGACTTAACTTTCCAATCAAAATATATTTTGCATGTTTTCAGGGAGTCTCTCTCACTTCTTCACTTGCTGTTCAAACAACTCAGTAGTTAAGTGTCAAACCTCAATCATAAAAAGAAAAAGAGCAGCTGAGAGACTTATTTTATTCTATTCAGATCCTTACTGTACTCAAAAAGGATGCAACATCTAAGCACAATGTTGGAAAAACTGTAGGGAAGCAGGGGGGTGAATTTCTAAAATATTGAGCTAAAAACATAGAAAACAATACTTGAAACTAAACCACCATGAAGTAATTGAGGAGCATAATGTCTTCTCCCGTAGTAAAACTGAAGGGAAAGAAACCCTGAAAACTCTCTTTAGATGCTGTCTCTACCGTTTCTTTAATTTTCCTCTTAAAGACTCTAACTAGAAGAGGCTAATGTGAGTTCATCAACATCCAATGAGTGAAGAAAATAAGTTTCCCTTTATGGAAAATCTGATAGAGTTCAACAGCAAATAATTTTTCTAGTGACTTCAACAGATGATTATGGAATACAACAGTTCAGTTATGCTCCTATTGTGGAGCTCTAGAGGCCAGTTAAAAATTACCACACACTGCCTTCCTGGTGAAATTTTGCAAAACAGATCATCAGCACATGAAATCAATATGGAGTGACGAGTGGAGTCCCTCAGGGAT
>NW_008600191.1:0-11215 GCF_000691845.1 Merops nubicus
GGGCACGGGAGCAGGACCCGGGGACTCTGCGGAGGACAGGTCCTGCTGCAGCCGGGAGCAGGTCACCCCCCTGCCTTCCCAGAGCTCCCCTGCACGCTCTGCCCAGGGAACAGCCCCACGGGGGTGGCAGGACCCCTCTTACCTTTGCCCCTGGCACGTGTCCTCGCCGATGCTGGCATTGGTGGCCGTGGGAGCGTGTCCTCAGTGCACAGCCCCTCTCTGTGAGGAGCCCGGTCCCGCATGGGCGAGGGCTGATGAGCTGCACCAGGGACAAGGAACCCCAGGTGTGGTGCCTGATGCCAGGGTGACCGACAGTCCTCACAGCATCCCTCTTCCCACAGGCTGTGAAACGTTTCCTGAAGCTGGAGTGCAAATGCCACGGGGTCAGCGGCTCCTGCACACTAAGGACTTGTTGGCTGGCAATGTCAGATTTTCGAAAAACAGGAGACTACCTGAGGAAGAAATACAATGGGGCCATCCAGGTGACAATGAACCAGGATGGCACTGGCTTCACAGTGGCCAACAAGAACTTTAGGAAACCCACAAAAACAGATCTGGTGTATTTTGAGAACTCACCCGATTACTGCGTGATGGACAAGTCAGCAGGTAAAAACCAAAGCTCCAGTCGCTGCCCAAAAGCAGCACTTCCTCCCCTCCTGGCAGGCAGCTCCCAACTAGCCCAGCCTGGAAGGACTGCTTTGGGCTGCCCCACCGAGCCCCATTTCCCCCTGGGGGGTCACTCAGGCCCTCGGCGGGTGTCGGTGCTCAGTGGCATGCTGGGTCCCCACAGCACCTCACACCTGTGCAGACAGCACTGGGTTTGTCCAAGATCCCCAGGTTTTACACCAAAGATGATGCCCAGGCAGGGTGCCCAGGATCACGTCCGGGCACGTTCAGAATCTCTCCAGATCTTACCCAAATCTAACCCCTAGGAACAACTGCGGGGCAGGGGGTGGCGGAAGCGTCTGAGGAGGGGGAGGAGGAACACCCTGACCCGCTCTCGCTTCCTCCCCAGGCTCCCTGGGCACGGCCGGTCGCGTGTGCAACAAGGCGTCCCGCGGGACGGACGGCTGCGAGGTGATGTGCTGCGGGCGGGGGTACGACACCACCCGCGTCACCCGCGTCACCAAGTGCGAGTGCAAGTTCCACTGGTGCTGCGCTGTGCGCTGCAAGGAGTGCGAGGACACTGTGGACGTGCACACGTGTAAGGCACCGAAACGGGCCGAGTGGTTGGACCAGACCTGAGGAGAGGGGAGCAGAGGGAAGGATCCACGGCCACCCCCCTTGCAGTTCTTAAAACTCTGTGCCCCGAGGGCCATGACATTCTGGGAGCTGTAGTTCAGCTGCATGGCTTTTATTTAATTAATTCTGCAAAGCACTAAAGAAAGGACTACATTTCCCAGGAGGTACTGTGGACCCTTCTACTTGCTCAGCAAAACTAATCCCCTACCTAGGAGGAGTCTGCAATCCTTGCTTAAACTGTGAACCTGCTGTTGCCCGTTGTCCTCTCGTCAACGGGACGGTGCGACAGGCCGGGGGGACCGGCGGTGAGGCGCGGTGGCTGAGGAGCCTGCACCTCCCCGGAGAGTCTGCGCTGCAGTAAAGATTCACCAGCGAAAATCCCCTGTGCAGAACAACCCACCCCTGCAGGACGCGCCCGCGCGGTGACTGCTCGGCACGGGCAGTGCCAGGGTGCTGCGAGCGGGATCCCCGGCCCCGGCACGGTCCTGAGCAGCCCCAGCACCCCACAGCAGCCCCCCCACCAGGCTTCTCCCGGGTCCCCAGCGAAGGCGACGGGCGGAGCTGTAAGCTGGGACTGAGCCTGCGTGGCTGCACCAAGAGCGGGGCCACCCCCCGATGCTGCAGACACGGAGGGCTGGAGAAAGCAACCGGAATCTGTGAACTTCCTGGTAGGTTCTAAGTCAGCAGATACCACAGCGTCTCTGTAAAACTCACCTCTATGTTGTGTATACTGCTTATTATTTTAAGTCAAAATTCATTATAAACCTATATCAGAAAATCACGCTCTTTGCTTTTTGAATTCCTGCACACCTGGTTGGACGTGTCCCCACAGCCCCTGGGATTTCTTCTGCCTGCTCACCCGCAGCTCCCGCAGACCTAGAGCACAGAATTTAGGACCCTCCCCCCCAGAGTTACCTGTTGCTTCCCACAAAGCGGAGCCCTGGCACCCAGCAGCACAGCCCCTGGGGGGCCCTTCACAAGCAGCAGCACGCTCCAGGACACCCAGTGATGCAGCACTGGGTCGAGGAGGAGACGCTGGGTTAGCTTCCAAACATTTCCCATCAAAAATACCTAAACCAAACACCCACAACTTAAACTATGAGCTAAAACTGAAGCTGATGAGAGGAGGGGCAGGCAGCTGCAGAGCCTGCAGAGATCAACCCCTCTCATCTCTAGACAGTTCCTCAATTCTTTTTTCCCCCCAGCTTGGTCAGTGCTTTATTCAGTGCACAGGGTGTTTTACAGAGTCTGGTCAAAACGTACCCACCCACACAAACAGTCCCTGCACCAGTCAGACAGCTGAACCTGGGAACTAAACTGACCCAGGTTCAGAACAAACCAACCAACCACCCAAACCTTGATCATCGCAGCTCCTGAGCATATCCTGAGGCTGACCAGGGTGCTTCCACACATCCCTCCCAGAGCTCAGCTGCACATTGCCCCAGGCAGGCTGTGCTTTCTCTCTGAGCCACTTTTCCTAACGCTGACGATCGCCGTGCTGATGAGCAGGTAAGGACGTTTCACACACTCAGAGAAATTTTTCATTTAAGTTAGAAGCTCACAACAACAACAGAAGGACAAGTCAACAGGAGCATTCCCCTGCTGGTGCCTTCAGCTGGGTCTCCTTTCCCAGGGCGACTGCTGCCAGAGGGGCTGGAGAAGCTGCCCCAGGGCCGGGGCTCTCCCGGCAGCAGCAGCCAGATGTGTGGGCAGAGGGAGCTGAGCAGCTACAGCGGCGATGGCTGAAGGAGGGTCAAAGTAGCAGGATGGGATTAAAGCAAAGAAGATTATTCTGGTCCTAAGCCACCCCCTGGCTACTGCACCAAGAGCATCTCTGAACAGGGATTTCACCCAGTGGCCCTAGGAAATGCTAGTTTAAGTGGTGAGAGAAAATAACTTTGAAAATTGCTTTGATGGCAATGGCTCAAAGAATTTGAAGAGCCTGCCATGGGTCAGATCAGAGCACCTTGCTCCATGCCAGACCACTGAGACTGCTCAGGCAGAAAAAAAGAGCAGAGCTGCTGCAGAGCCACAGACAAGCACAAAGGTGACATTTTAACAGAGCTCTCAAAGCAGACAGAGGAATCCCACCTCCCCGCTGCCCCTTCCTTCCATGACTAAACCATCTCCCTTTTGACTCCTCTGCTGACAGCACGAGAGGTCTGAGCGGCACCTTTCACCCTCTCTGCTCTCGGAGAATTTGCACTCAACTGGTGTTTACCTGGGAGGCTCCCAGGTTTCACCCCAGGCCCTTCAAAGCCCTCTGAATTCCAAGGAGAGGCAATTCCCCTGAAGACTTGCTCCGCCCCAGCAGCGCCAGGGGATGCCGGCAGGTGAGCGGGAGGTCTGGGCCTGGCGAAGGCACTTCCAGCCCACTGGCTAATCTGCCAGGGAGAGCTCCCTCATTCATCTTCATTACTGCTCCACCTACCATTAATTTACGACAGACTTTTAAAAAAGTGCTGCCCCCTCGGCAATCAATCCAGCCAAGCTTCCCTCCCAGAACAGGACACGCTCCGTGGGCTGGGAGGGACCCAGAGCCTGGGGACCTGGGGTCAGCCATCAATCAACATTTCTTCCTCTCCAGAGGACCCCTGGGAGGTGTCTCCCAGCAGCAATGCTGCTCCGTGGCAGATCCACGCGCCCACCCGATGAATGACACCTAACCAAAGTAAGTCCTCCCTTTGAGTGCAGATGTCCAATGCTTTAAAACAAAGGAGAACACTCCAGAGGAGAGGTTGCCTTGGGTTTATGGGCTTCCCCCCTTCCTGTACCATCACTGAGATACTAATCTGGATGCCTTCAGCACTTCGCAGAATAACCAAACCCTCCACAGCCTGGCCGGGTCCGCAGGCACGACGGGACCCCCAGCCCAGCAGCGAGCCGAGTCCAGACCCCCAGGAGCAGGCACCAGTGTTAGAGGCACCTGGGGGAGCAGTCCTGGGGACAGCCCGACAGGAGAGGGGAGTGTTTCTGCTGCAGGACTGCACTCGCTTCTTGCTTATTAACAAGCAATTAGCAAAAGCACAATGCCCGGGATCAGAAATCCTCCGGTTAGCTGGAGCTCACTCCCAGGGCTGGAGCAAGACGACATCCCAGTGGGCTGGAGGAAATTCCGACTGGTCTGTGTGTCTCTGCTGAGCCCTACAGAGGCTCCCCTTCAGCAGCTCATCCCCACGAGCAGATGTTTCCCATCTCTGAACGTTTCTGAAGGCTGCAGGCTCTCGGTTCCCTCACAAGCCTCTCTTCAGTAAGCTGCCTAAAATGTGCAGGGAGCCTTTTATGCCAAGATCATCTTCTAATTAGCCTCCAATCAAAAGCATGTCTGAACTCCAGGACAAGGAGCAGAATTAATTGCTTAATGAGCTTCTGAATAAATTACCTTCTCTGAAGAAGCTGGACAGGACACACGGGAGGAGGTAGAAGGCACTGGAAACACAGGATCCACAAATTCAGGGCATTTTCTCTACTGAGTCACGGGCAAGCGAGAGCAGGGCCTCAGCTCCAGGGCCAGCATGTTTCTTCTGCATGGATGTAGTGATGAGATCGATTTGTTTTTGAGCCCCAGCCATGCAGAGTGTGCCCACTGCTCAGCCACCCCCAGTCCTAAAACCCCTTGGTGCTGCCACGGGCCCCGTTTGCTCCTGTACCTGCACCACCAGCAGCCTGCTCCTTCAGGGCATCTGCTGCAACAGGTCCTGCTCTCAGACCGGCTGGGGCACTGTGACCCACACCCCTGCCCCTGGGGATGGTCTGCAGGAGCTTCCACAGCCCTGGTCACTGCAGCAGTCAGGGAGGGCTGCTCCAGCCAGCAGCAGGGGGTTCCTGCTCTGCAGTCCCAGCTGATGAGTCAATGCAGGAGAATGCAATAGTCACATCATGTGTCACTCCTGCTTACAACTGATGATAGCCTCCTGCCAAATTAGAACAGAAATCAAGAGGTCCTCAAGAGAAGGGTCCGAGCTGATGAGTCCACGGTGCGACTCCACAGCTCAACGCATCCACAGTAGAAGGAGAATGTCATTGGCCAGAAATAACCAAAGCAAGAAGATCCCCAGTGGAGAAGGATGCTCCTCGGCGGATGCACCCTCACTGATGCAATCAGGGTGGGTGTACTGTCTGCCTTTCCCCGATGGCCAGACTCACCGAAGGGCCTACCAGAAAGCACAATACAACAATTGAAGCTAGAAATGAGGAAAATTCCAAGTGCATGAGCAGCATCCCTGATCACCGTCTGCTTCCCACACTGCTAAGGGCTGGGGCATGCAGAGCACACCCCGCTCCAGAGGCTCCAGAAAGGGAGGGGGGAGCCGGGAGACTACAGACAGAGCTGGAAACCAAAGCTGCCCTTCCTCTCTCTCCACCTTTATTGAAAGCTAGGTGAATTCGGGCCACAGAAGCCTGCTATGATTGCTGCTGTCAGTGTGACCTGATGTTTAGAGATTTTTGACCCAAGAGCAGATGGGAATGGCTTGCACACCACCTCTGCAGCCATAGAGCTGCAGAACGGAGAAGGGAGGAATCTGTCTGTTCTCCACAGTAGAATAGGGCAAGATGGGAACTACTGAGAGGCTGGTGGGAGTACAAACCCATCTGCTCTGGCTGCCCTTGCTGCCAGTCCTGTCCTCTGCTACACACACAGCACCAGAGCACATCTGCCACCAGCTCCCCAGCTGGGCCCGTTCCGAAGCCTCGGCAGAGCCTCACGCAGCTCCCGGCCACACCCCCCATATATTAGGGGTTTGGGAGGTGCATCTCCCCTCGGTGTGTCATCCCTGGGCAGGGGGAAGGGCAGAATTAATTTATGTCTGTAGGAGCCCCGTACGTACGTCTCCTTTTCTCCAGGGGAGTTTGCTCTCCTGTTTAACCTCTTCAGCCTGCTGGCACTGGAGGCGGATGATGCAGTTTGTAGAGGTGCAGGCACTTCACTCTCCCCCTCCCCCTGGAATCTTCCTCTCACTTGTGGTCCTTGGGATTCACCCAATGTTTCCCAGAAAAAAAAAAAAAAAAAAAAAAAAAAAGAGGACCTCAAGACAAGTATGCATTTAATAAGCAGTGAGACAAATAAGCTCCAGTTATCCCAGCAGAATTACAACACCAGAGAACAATTTTCTGCATTCCTCTGAAGGCCTGAAGGAACCCAATTGCCTGCTCTCAGCCTAAATAGGTACCAGACACCAAGTGCTCCATAAGCAAACAGAGCCCCCAAAGTGCAAAAATGAAATAAGTAAAAAGCTTCACATTACATATAAACCAGCCGTTTGCACCTTGTTATTAATGGTCTTGACTATGACCTTTAAACCCTGCCTTGCTCAGAGTCAGGGATCTACGAGGCTTGGCACCCTCACAACAATTCCAGGACGAGGAGCAGGGAATAAACAAGCCCGGCCGGTGCCGGAGGAGATGCGGGAAGGGAACTGGCCCACGACAGACCTGGACCAGGAACCAGCACAGCAGCTGGGGGTAAGAGGTGACCACAGGAACCTGTCAACATAACCCTGGGGAGGGGTTCCTGATGGCACGAGCCATCTTGCTGCCACACACAAAAGCCAGTAACGCACTCATCTACCCCAGCTTCAGAGAACGAAGGGCTCACAGCAGGGTAACAACCTCAGGAGAGCTCACCCCTCAGAGGACGGTTCTGGTGTGGTTTACAAGCCCACGTGAACTCGAGTTGCCCTGGGCAGACCCTGTTACCCAGAACTAGTTATTGCTCTGAACTGCCCCACTGCTGCTTTAAGGGGTTTATTACTGTAATGGCACCAAGAGCCAGCAGAAAGTTTCATCCCCTGAAAGCTGCACGGTACCAAGTCACCGTGTCTGGGGGAGACAACCCTGCAGCACCAGTGGCTGTGGTAACTCTTCCCCTGTCCTGTCCCTTCCTGTCCTTTTTGGAGATTACTGCTGGAAAAGTGAGAGGCTGGCAGAAGAAAAGCAGCATTCCTCTTCCTGGACATTCTGATCAAAACTCACCTGTCATGACGTGGCGTGACAAAAACACCCAACAAGCCAAAGCCACTCCAAACTCTAACCCTGCCCAAATGAATCAGACACTCTAATTACACTTGTTTACAAATACACCTATTAGCATCAGGTATGTAAATAAATGCAGGAAGATTTTCATTACCTCGCCCATTGCCAGCCTGACTTTCAGCAAAAGCCCATCCCCTCTCTGTTGCTGCTCTGTCAGGGGAGGACAGTGAGAGAAAGCAGCTCTTGGGATGATACATGGGAGGCAGCGCTTCATTTATAACCCCACACAAATGCTGGAAAATGTTCAACTTTAAAAAGCATTAGGTTGGTTACCTTATGGGCCCCTGCGGACCAAGAAGTGAAATTACATGAACACAACGTGTCTATTAATCACCACAATGATTCCACAGTGAGAAACAGCCCCAGTGACACGCATTCAGCTGGAACCAAAGTCGAGATAATTACCTACTAGTAATTAGGCAACTCAGAAAAATTTGGTAGTACCTTTCTGTAGGGCTCCTCAATGAACTGAAGTATTTCACATGGATTAAAGCCCAGCCAAAGGGAGTATTCAGTGGAGATTAACAATGGCATTTCCACTAAATGCATCTGTGTCCTCTCAGGCAGAGTCACAAATAAGCCACACGTACAGGAGATGCACAGGCAGCTTCGCAGCACTTCTTTACAAGGTAAAGAAGCATTTGGCAGGGAAGGGGGAGAAATCAGTCTCCCGTGCCAAGATAGATTATAGGTCAACTCAAATTGACCTGGAATTGATTCATTTAGGTATTGTTTCAAAGGACAGAACAGGCTACAGCCAGCTTCTTCCAACCAGGGTTCAGAAACTAGAGTAATTTACTCCACCTTTGAAAGAACCCATCAAGGTCACAGCTTCCATCAATCCTTCACAAAGATCAGTGAACATTAAACATGTAAAGTCTCCCTAGTTATTGTGGGTAAGTATGTGTGCTTATCTGTAAAACAGAAGATAATGGACTACTCTTCATGTGCTCAGAATTAGCATTTACCCACAGGCCTGTGCTATTTTTATCACTTCCACTTTCCCAAAGCCTGGCTAACCTGGCTGCTTCCTCAACACCAAGCAACAGACCTGAAGGTGAAAAATCGAGCATCTTCTCTAATGAGGGAGAGTGAAAATGGAGGTCACACCAATTACCTCAAGCCACTTGGCTGCCCACAGCCATCTTTCCACCTCTGCAGCAAACAAACCCTCGTGGCTGGTGTGTCTAGGAAGTGACCCCTTTGAGGAGTGCTCCACGACTCAGATCTCCTCAAGTCTTCACACCAAGAGCAGTACTTTGGACTGACACTTGAAAGCTCAGGTCTCCCCAAAAGAATCCCTTGCAGGTATCACAACCTTTTGGGGCAGTTTCAGAAACTATCTTCTTCTTCACAGCAAAGTGATTTGAAAGACAAAAGATGCACAATTAAATCTAAAGTACCAATAACATGAGACAGAGGAGCTTATACCATCGCTTCCTTGCATAACACAAGCTTGTAAGATACAGAAGAAACAAATCTTTGTCAGCACACTATAATCTGTATTAAACAGACGCTTAAGAAGTCAACAAATTCAGTGTGTTAAGAAGCAACGTTTTAATAAAGAAAGCAGAACCATACTTTGCTGTTAACAAATATTTTGAAAAAGGCTTATAAAATAAAATCTAAGCCAACGATCTGGTGCATCTGCAGCTGAGAAGGAAGTGTCAATACTCCAAACATCTGCTCCATTTACATCCTCTCCTTTCTTACAGAGGAAGTATTAGCTTCCAGTTGTACAAGTGATTAAAGAGCAATAAGGTATTGCTCAACAAAAACTATTTTCTTAGTTGATTACAAACTAAGGCCAAAGAAGAAATTCCTACATTAAGCACCATTACCAACATGGAAGCCTGTCAGATACCAATTTGAACAGCACAGCTTTCTTCCTTGCCCCAGCATCTAGGGGTCACCTAACACCAGGATGAGGCTTGTGAGAACTCTGAAATCAGACCATGGTGGGAAGCACGTTCCAGTCACCCTGGAGTCAGATGACACCAGAGACAGGACAGCAGAACCTCGATGTTTTCCACCATGAAGCTGCAGGGTGAAAGAAGAGTCCCAAAGCACTGAAAGAAACAGAACACAACAATTAGTTCAAAACCAGTCCTTCGACAGGCTCGAGGTGTGAACAAAACACCACCCTCCATCTTCCTCTCAGGTCAACAGAGCTACGATCCCCTCCACACCAACACCATGAAATAGGCTTGCAGCAAACATGGACTGTTACCCAAGACACACAAAAGGAAAAATCCCCCTCTGGAAGCCCCAGCCCCAGCCCTGTCCACTCACCCCGGGGTGGTCGCTCAGCTGGAGGCCAGGACGCTGGGAGCACTCACCGGCCACAGCACCCGCAGCACCTGGGCAGAAGCAGAGAGGTGAGGGGACCCCAGCAGGGCAGCACCCCCCGGGCAGGGACTGCTCATAGTCACTGGCTCAAACACGAGAGAACTGAACAGCCCACCAGCAAGACCCGTGCTTCCAGACAGGACCCATATTCTAGATGCCATCTAAACAGTTCCAGAAACGAAGGCTAGGCTAAAACAAATGGCTCCAACTCCCCTGCACCCCCTGGGCCCACCCCCCCAGCGCTCACCAGGACTCGTGCTATCCTCATCCAAACCCTCTTTGCACGAGGCAGCAATGACAGGACTCATTTACTTGGAGGGTTTTACTTTGGCCCTCCTGGCTTCTATCATAACCTCAAATATTACATTAAAAAGGCTTTTAAAACATAACATTCAGAGCAGCGCGGGCGCTCTCCACTGCAGCGAGCTTCTTCCCGGCCTGTTTGCGTGTGGCACCTTCACATTAAGTGCATGAGTTAAGATGTAGATTAGCAAGGCAAGAAACCTTTGCCCTTGGCATCGACACTCAGCTGTGACAGGAAACTTCAGGCTTTTTTTCCTATGAAGTGTAGAACCACTCATTGCACATTGGCAGGGAAGTGCACATCTCCAAACTATACACATTTTCTCTTAGATAAGCAAAAGACTCAAGTGTTTATAAATATGAAAAGTTCAGCAGCTGGCTAAAAAAGTTAATTCTCCAGTCTCACTTAATGAGCTTTGGGGAAAGTGGTAGGGGGATTTGTTCAGAAAGCAGAGCAGTGTCACAGAAAGCAGGGCCCGCCAGCCAGGGCTCTGTTTAGCCAGATTTTGTGTCTCTAGATGGCTGCCATCAGCAGAATGGGACAGAATGCTCCAACAGGGAGCTACAAACAACCAGAGTGAGAAGCAGTTTTCCCTAATCTCGCAATCATAAAAATTAGCCAATATTTAATTTCAGTCCCATGACTTCTCTTTGTTGTGAAAATAACAAGCGATCCGTATCAAAACGCTTGGGAACATGGACAGTCTCAGGATTTAGTCCAATTCCCTGAAGAAGGAGGATTCTGCACAAACCCTGCTGCAGTATTTTTGCAGTACTTTAGTACTAACTGATACTGGTCTATTCCAGTAGCATAAGGTTTGGACTTAAAAAATGGGATTGATTGGCTTGGAAGTGAAGCACGTTGGTTGTGTTCAGGAGCTCCTGAGAAGAGCGTTTACAGTGCTGCTGGCACTCTGCACCTCCAGTTTTCTTGAAGGCAGACTCCTTGGTGTCTTTATAAGGTGTGACAGAAGGAATTGTGCCACAGAGCTTCTGCAAGATGATCTATAACTGCCCATTTCTCCACCTATGTAATCATTAAAAAATAAAAATTCATACTGCATGGAAAATAATCAGACCCTTCTGTCTGCAGTTTCAAGAGAAGCTGTTCTATGCAACAGTATTTTTCAGCTTGCTCAGTGAACTGTAGAGATTATTGTCATTCTTTTTGCATACCTCCTCCCTTCTGTCACTTACTGAGACAATTCTGGACAGCAACTACAAAAGCAAGAGAGCTGTCTGATGATCAAGAGCAGAGGGATCCTCCACCAGATCAGAAATCCTGCTG